>NW_015171546.1:5940-76179 GCF_001447785.1 Gekko japonicus
CTCTGAGACTCCGTTGAGTTGCGAAGGGCGGGGTATAAATCCAGTCTCCTCCTCCTCCTCCTCCTCCTCCTCTTCTTCCTCTTCTTCTTCCTCTTCTTCCTTTTCTTCTTCTTCTTCTTCCTCTTTCTCTCCCTCTTCCTCCTCTTTCTCTCCCTCTTCCTCTTTATCTTCTTCTTATTCCTCTTCTTCTTCTTCCTCTTCCTCTTCTCGGTGACATTTTAAGCAGGGGCATCCATTCAAATCGGTAGGTGAAATGTAGCTCCTTTGCCCTTTTGCTCAAGCCCCTTCCTCTTCTTACCCCCTTATTTCCCAGCTTCATGTCCTTTCCACCATCCTCTCCGGTCCCTTAGTTTCTGAAATCTTTCCCCAGCCCTTCACTTGGCCCATAAAGCCACCTCCTCCCAGTCTCTTTCTGCCTCAAAATCTCACCTGACCCATTTCTTCCATCTGCTGTGGTGGGGGCTGGGGGGCAAAGAGAAGGCCCTTTCTCGTTCACCTATGCTAATTCATTTAAATGCATGCAGATTTAGAAGCGAAAGTTGTTTGCCCTCTCCGTGACCCTCTCAAATTACAGCCAAGCTAATTTGCACCACATTCAAGCGGCAACCGCTCTAATCATGCAAATGCAATGTGTGGTAGAGTTAATTTTTCTAACTTGTGTCAGGTGGGGTTAAGGACCCCAACCACCCCCACTTGAACCTCTTCTCTTTCTAGTTCCTTCTCCACAGTATTCATTTGCACCCAGGTCCCCCATTCCATGCAGGGGAGGACTTCTGACCATTGCTACCCCAGTTTCTTATCCTCCTCCGTCAGCATAGCTAGTTCACCACCAGGTCTATTCGTCCATGACGGGCGGCCATTTTCCCACAATCCCCTGTGTTTTCCCTTGGCGTAAGCTCACAGGGAAGGATGGCGCGAGTTTTCTGAAGCAAGCTCCCTCACCCCACCTCTTTCCTTTGGCGGGGTGAGACTTTTGCCCTTTGTTTCCAGAAGGGACCTGAGTGACGGTCCCAAATGAGCCCCTTTTGTCCCTTGGGGCACCCATCTGTCTGGAGGTCAAAGATCACCCTGCAGCCTCCCGTTTCCTTCTCCTCCTGTCCTGTGTTCCTGCCTGGTACACAGGGTTCCCTATTTGCTGCAGCAGAGGAAGGAGGAATTCTCAGGGACAGACGTGCCAGGGGCATAAGGAATTGCCTTATACCGAGTCAGAAAATAGGGGTATTTAGTCCAGGCTCGTCTCTTGTGATCGGCAGTAGCTCTCCAGGGTTTTAGGCACCCTGTAAGGCCCAAGAGACATGAGCGAAGGAGTGATTTTGTAAATTTACCAAATAGGGCAAAAGATCCATTGTATTACCGTGAAAACACATGTATATTTTGGGACTATTCTGCCGCCGTTCTGTGCAACGAGGACAACAATGAATTATCTTTTCGAGTTTTTAAAGTTGTTTGTAGCGTTGGTATTTTGTCATGGCAGTTCAGTGAGAGCTTTCTTCAGGTGATGCCAGGGATAGAAACACTTGACCTTTAAGGAGGAACTAACTTATTCTCAAATACTTTGGCCACCAAATGAGAAGGGAGCACTCACTGGAGAAGACCCTGATGCTGGGAAAGATTGAAGGTCAAAGAAGACGGGGACGGCAAAGGATGAGATGGTTAGACAGTGTCATCGATGCAACAAACATGAAATTGAGCCAACTTTGGAGGACTGTGGAAGACAGGAGGGCCTGGCGGGAGATGGTCCATGGGGTCGCGAAGAGTCGGACTCGACTGTGCGACTGAACAACAACAACTTATTCTCTTGGTTTTCAGGATGCCCTGCCTGGTTTGATGTGGGAACTGGAACAGCAGCTGGGGCTACTGCGACTTTACCCTGAGAAGACCGGTGGGGAAGCAACTGAGACGGACAGCTGGCCAAGCTCAGGTAGGGATGAGAGCCAAGGGCTCACTGCGGGAATTTATCTTTTCTGGTTTCCAGGCAGTATGCTGCTTCTAGGGGATACTTCTGTTCCCACCCTGCAAGCCATGGGTCATCTAAACATCCTGACTCTGTGAGTGACCAAACTGGGGTGGGGGGAGTTTGCTTGGCTGGCAAGTAGCAGGTGGAAATAACATTTTAAAAAATCACAGATGTCAATTCTCCACCAGGTTTCTACGAGGGCCCTCTGTCGGCTGTCGCCTCTGATTCTCCAGCATCCGGGTTTGGCGATTCCTCTTCCAGTTTCCCTTCTGCCTCGGGGTCCTACTCAAGGATTGGTTATGCCAGCGAGCGCCCCAAATCTGTGGGTGAGTCAGTGAGGGGGGGATGCTTGACCGGGGGAGGTGGTATCTTATTCCCTGAAAGATCTGAATGCATGATTCCCGCGGTCCTCTGGTGATGGGGGATTTGGTGGTCTCCCTGTAGGGTGTGCTCCCCGGTGAGGGTGGGAGAAAGGGTGGCTTTGGTCTGCCTCTGGAAAGGAAGAAGATGGTCTGGCTGGAAATTCTCTAGCGGGATCCTCCACACTGCCATAAAATTTATAAGCCAGAGTGGGATGTTTCATCAGGAAGTGGGTGTGGCTGCCATAAGAAATAATGGGGGGGGATTATTAGGTAAGCAAGGAAGGAAGACAATTCATTAGGGTGGGCATCAGGGGAAAAGTAGGAAGGAGGATACTGGGCAGGTTGAAACTGGTCCCTCCAGAGTGCTCAAGCAGTGGACAATAAGGTTTTTCTCACCCAGTTAAAGATACGTCAATCAGTTCATGATCCGAGTTCCCATCTGCTTATATTTGCATAGAAATAAAAGCACTAATAGTAAAGGGAAGCAAGGCATATATTCTTTGTTTTCAAAGAAGCACTCTCTAAAAGGGGGCTACTGTCTCAGAAGAACAGCTAAATACGAGTCTGATAGCACCTTAGAGATCAACAACATTTTGTGAGTATGAGCTCTCGAGAGTTTCCTATCTGACGGAGGGAGCTTTGACTCTCAAAAGCTTATATCTCGGATATCTTGTTAGCAATATTCCCTCTAAGCTGTGGAGTCTTGTGAGCAAAAATTCTACTTTGTGAGCTACTGGCATTAAAGTTGTGAGCAAGCGATTTGGCTGCTGCATAAATTAGTTTGCTCTGGAGCCACATTCTTCCTGAGCGGAGACAAAAATGTGTGAGCTGGAGGCTAAAAAAACTGTGAGCTAGCTCACACTAACTCAGCTTAGAGGGAAAACTGCTTGTTAGTCTCATAAGGTGCTCTTGGACGTGTATCTAGCTGTTCTCCTGCAGATCAACATAGCTCCCCTCTGAAACCGTCTCAGAAAAGGTATTCCCTCCTGTGGATGAAGGAAAGGGGCGTGCGTCTTCCCCAGTGGCACCTGCAACCTTTTCTTCTTTTTGCGAGTCCCTCTGTTAACCAGAACTTTAAAAGATGCTCATTAGCTGAATTCATCTTTTGAATCAAACATTGCAGTAATCCCTCCAGTTAACAATTCGCTTTAAAGTGCCACAGTCGTTTGAAAGGAATTACGCCCCCCCTTGCTTCTCTTGGAGCAGCGTCAGATCGAGATAATATTCGCGGGTCACCAACAAAAGTTTCAGACAGTGTCACTCTTCCTCTCTCTCCCGCCCTTCCCCTTCACAGGTGACGTGGCTAATGGCAGCAAAGACGGGGCTAATCGTAGCAAGGTGCCCCGCTCCTTTTCTGCCCCCTACTCCAGTTCCCAGGACTATTCCGCAGAGCCATTGACAACGCGCTACCCACCAGATCCATTTCTGTACCCCAGCCCTCTCCACGCTGTGGCCCTGCAGAACTCCTTAATCCGCAGCCATCTGTACGAGGACCCCGCCTTTTCATCGGCTGCCTCCCAGGCACTGGGTTACCCAACAGACCAAGAGGGAAACCTGGACGCCTACGGCAATGAGTTCCAATTCTACTCGGAGGCCGCCTCGCACGGCCACAAAGTGGAGAGTTACATCTCGCGCCTCATCCGTCGCCGCAGCCAGCTGGTGAGAGGCAGCAAACCCCGGACTAGCCTCGGCTCGGAACCCCCCGCCCAGGCCAAGGGTGGGGTGGCCAGGCAGAACAGCTTCTGCAAGAGACCCACTGAGCTGCTTCCCCCTCAGGTGGAACGCAAGCACCCTCCGTCCATGGAAAGAGGCAGCAGCACCCCTTCGCCCTCCGGCCACGAGGGTGGATCTGCGGCATCCGCGCGCATTTGGTCCTCCTGGGATGCTGCCGCTGAGAGGACATTAGCTGCCAAGGGGGTAGCGGAGGACTACAGCCCACCCCATTCTAGTCTCAAGAAACCCCCCAAGCTACAGGCACTCGCCCACATGAGGCCTACTTCGGTGGATCAATACGAAGCTGCTTATCCACCATCCCCTCTGCCGGATGGAGAGGATGGAGCCTCCAGACGGTCTGGCCAAGATCCCATCTCCTACGAGCCCGAGGATGCGGCCTGTTTAATGGTGAAGGCCCAGTACATCCCTGCCCATCAGCCAACGAGGGTCCAGCAAGCCCACCGGGCTGGCAAAAAGAAGCCCCCGCCCCTCACCAAGGGCCGTTCAGTGGAGCTGTCACCAGAACGGACCCCTCTGAATACAAGGGAGCGACCTCGGGTATCAGCACCCACCAAGAAATGCCGCTTCACTGAAGAGGGAGGCGAGGTTGCGGGGAGAAAGGGGGCAGGAAGAAAGAGCTCTCCCCGGTCTAGGAAGGCTGCCCGCTCGCAGTCCGAGAACAGCCTTCTCAATAAACCGGGAGTCAAATACGGGACAGCTGAACGGGAGGAAACAGCCCTAAAACCAGCCAGGCAACGGAGGCCCCATGGCCAGACGGCTGGTGGCTACCGCAAATGGCGCTCGACAGCTGAAATCAGTCAAGAGGAGCCGTCGACAGGAGGTGCCGTTGAGCCACGCCGCATCCGGCAGGGGGTAGGCACGGTTGGGTACGGTTATGCCGGCAGTGACTCGGAGTGTTCGGGAGAGCCAGCCCGCCAAGCCCCCATGTGCCGTCTGGAGGAAGGCCTGGTCTACGGGGATAGTGAGTCCAGCCTCAGCGAATCGCCACCCCCTTACAGTAGTGGGGCATCCAGTGACACGGACGAGAGTGGCGGCCTGGTGTGGCCGCAGCAGCTCTCCCCGCAACTCGTGTCTGCCTCTGGGCCCGGAAAGTCAGCAGGCGGACAGCCCAAGGTCTTCGTCAAAATCAAGGCCTCCCACGCGCTGAAGAAGAAGATCATGCGGTTCCGCTCCGGCTCCCTCAAAGTCATGACAACGGTGTGAGGGGACGCTGGTCGCCCACGACCCCTGCGATTTCCCCAGGTTCCTCCCTTTGGCTTGAAGACCCCTTTGGAACCCTCCAGGGTCCCCTTCCGAACCTCCTGCTGACCAACTTCCCTCCCGCCTGCCCCACATCTTCATGGAGTGTGGTTCCCACCCAGGACGGATCTTCTCCGCTTTTGACCCCGAGAAAAGGGGAATAAAAATAGACCGATCTGTCGAAAGAGCCGGAGATGGGTCAGCGCGGCGTCCTTAACCCCCTTTCCCCCAATGCTGCACGCAAACAGCTGAAGTGGGCGCTTCCTCTCCTCCCCCACTTCTTTCTAATCCAGTCCGAGTTTTGTTTTGTTTTTTTAAAGGAAAGGTATTTATTATGGTTTTGTACTGCTAACCCCTCAGGAGTCCAGGTATTGGGACAGAAATCTGGAATCTGAATCCATACGGCCCGTTTTGTATTTCTAGACCGGCGTCTCTTTTCTCTCCTTGTCTCTTCCTTTTTGTAAATAAAACTCCGTGGCTTCTTCTTCTTCTTTTTTTTGGTAGAAACGTGCCTTTACCTCCTTGACTAGCTGCTAGTTTAACAAGAGGGCAGATCGAAGGAAGGTGGTGGGCCCGTGTCTAGGGGTGCCAGCTCTGGGTTGGGTAATGCCTGGAGATTGGGGGGTGGAGCTTGGAGAGGGCGGGGTTTGGGGAAGGGAGGGACCTCAGTAGGATATAATACCATAGAGTCCACCTTCCAAAGCAGCCATTTTCTCCAGGACAACTGATCTTGTTTGTCTGGAGGATCAATTGTAATAGTGGGCAGGGGACTGTTGGGCCCGGAGTGCGCCGGAGCACCGCTCCAGCAGCCCAGGAGCAGGCAGAAATGGCAGTGGCGGCAAGCCCAGCCCTCGCTGCTCGCCATCTCTCTGGAGTTGCGCCCCATAGAATATAATGGAACGATCGTGCCGCCGCCACAGCACGACTCCAGAGAGAAGGGGTTTAAACTTTAAACCCCTTAAGGGTTCTCTTTCCATTATATTCTATGGGCCATAGAATACAATGGAAAGATCTTTAAACTTTAAAGCCCTTGTCTTCGCTCCCCCCCCCCCACACCTTGGTTAAAACCTCTTCTCTCTTTCCATTATAGTCTATGGCCCTATAGAATATAATGGAAAGAGAGAAGGGGTTTACGCTGTTCCCTTCCCACCGAAGCGGTACCTATTTATCGACTTGCAATTTCTTGCTTTCGAACTGCTAGGTTGGCAGGAGCTGGGACCAGAGACGGGAGCTCACGCCGCACACTCAGGTCTCGAACTGCTGAACTACCGACCGTCCACAGCCTGCAGTTCAGCGTCTTAACCACTTGAGCCACAGGAGGGGTTTAAAGTTTAAAGATCTTTCCATTGTATTCTATGGCCCATAGAATATAATGGAAAGAGAGGAGGGGTTTTAAACTTTAGACCCCTTCTCTCTTTGCTTCCCCCCCCCAGCCCGCCTTGGCAGGCCGGCTGGGGAACGGGAGGGGAGTCTTTTGAAGATGCCTCCCCCCCTTTTGCTTCCCCTTCTGACATCACTTCCGGTGATGTCAGGGGGCGTGGTATACGCTAATGAGCTATTATGCTAATATCCTATTAGATATGCTAATGAGCTCCTGCAGCTTTCCCCCCCTACAAAATGACCCCTAGTGGGAGACCTCCAGGTGCTGCCTGGGGATTGGCAACCCTGCTGGGGGCCCTTATCCTCCTCCTCCTCCTCCTCCACTACCACCACCCCAAAGTGACCAACTAGGAAGTTCCATCCCCACAACCACCAGACGCCCCTTTTGTTTCCGCTTCTTCTGAGAAAGCAATTTCTTGGGGTCCAAGGTCCGAACCCGGCAGCGTAGCCTAGCTGTCTCTTCCGTCCAAAGTTTTACATCCTTACTGCCAGGGGTCATTTCGTAGATAAAGAGGTGCAGCAGCTCATTAGCATACGTCATTAGCATAACTTATTTGCATGTGCCACCCCCCCTGACATCACCGGAAGTGTGTCAGAAGGCAACACCCACCGCTCAGGCTCCACTGGACTGTTTTGGATTGCTAGCTATTGGGGGGGGGGGACGTGCAGATCTGCCCTCACAGAGGAGGGAGAGCTTGTACCTGAAGGCGGGCCGGGGTGGGGAGCTCTGCAATTTACCTGGCTGCCTCTTGCTCCTCGTGGCCCAACTGACGGCTGCTGGGAGCAGGGGGCGGGGCTTGTTGCATTTGCCCGTCCCCTGGGCTCCTTACTGCCGGAGCGCCGCTCCTGTGCTCTCCCGCAGGAAATGATGCCTGCTTACTGCAGAAATGCTGGCCATATCCTCCTGCAACTCAGTATGAAACAGGGACCTTAGGAACAAAGCTTCAGAGAGCTTCAAGTCCGACAGGTTTCTGGCGGATTCGCGGTTCGCCCGGGGCTCCTCTGTTGAGCTAGGCTGGAGGTGGGGCGGTCAGGGTGTTGGGAAGAGAGCTGGCATTGCTGCCTGGGGCGTGAATGCGGGTTCCCATCTCTGCAGGCAAGCATTGTGGGGGTTTGCATGGTTTAAAAAAAAACAACAAAACCTGCCAAAACTATTTTTGTCTGGAACCAGTGGAATGGGGGTAGAGTGCGGGGAAGCAGCATGTCTCAAAACACATTTGGTTCTCTCAGAAACCAATCTGTCTGCTGCTCCTGTATGCATAACTTTCATTGTTATTCTGGGTATGGGTGTGATGTGTGTGTGTGTGAGAGAGAGGGGGGGGGACTGTGCTGCCAGGGACAGGGTGAGCTTGCAGCCGAATGACAATAGACCAACAGGATCCTGGCAGGAACCAATCAAGGTGTCAAGTTTTGTAAATAGCCTCTCGTTGGGAGTGGGGTGTGTTTGGGTGTGGCCACTGCAGGCAATATAACCGAGCTGAGGCTCCGGTCTACAGTCTCGTCCTTGCTGAGATCACTGACTAAAGTAGAGCTGATCACGGGACTGGGAGTCTGCTCACCCACAGAACCCACTATTTAACAGTGCCTCTCTCTTTCGGGTGTGACCACTGCAGGCAATATAACCGAGCTGAGGCTCCGGTCTACAGTCTCGTCCTTGCTGAGATCACTGACTAAAGTAGAGCTGATCACGGGACTGGGAGTCTGCTCACCCACGGAACCCACTATTTAACAGTGCCTCTCTCTTTCTCTCTCTCCCCGGAGTGTCCGACTGCCTGCCCGGAGCAGAGCTCCTTATGAAAACCAGATGCTGCGCCGCGCGGCCAGGAAAGTGGCTGCGCTTTCCAAATTCCATCCCCAGGAACGCCCGGCACTTCTCCCCCCCTCCCCCCCAGCACAGAAAAGCCGGGATGGGAGGCCTCGGCCTGCTCCTTCCCCCCCCCTCCCCACCCAGCAAGCAATCCTGGCTCAGCTAAATTATTGCAAACGGCGGCTTGTGTGTAGCGACGCACACACTCTCCTTCCTGCCGAAAGAGTGGAAGGGCCGGCAGACTCTCCCACTGAAAAGTACGCAGGCGGAGAGTGATTTCAGCAAAGCGTACTTTATTCGATCAGGAACAAGACGACTTTGGCCGGCTCGCAGGCCGGCTTATATCCCCGAGAAACGGCCACCCAAAACACACACCCTACTTCCCTATAGGTTATTTACAGTGGCCGAGAGTCCCATAGGCTCTCGGCCGGGAACCTAGCCCCCTGATTGGAGCGGGCTAGGATCCGCATCGTCCATTGTCTCTTGGAGCGAAGCTCGACGTTTGTCTCTGGACTTGTCTGGACTGGATACATGACACCCACCGAGGCAAAGCGCCACAGCCGAAGCTTGCCTCCTTCCTCATGCCAAAAAGAAACCGTTGGGGATTGGGCCTGCGATCCGCATCCTTCTCACGATGGCTACTCCTAAGGAAAGTCGGTGGGGAGAGCCGTTTCCGAGCATGTTAGGCCCGCCAGGGTCATCTCTGGTCTGCGAAACAGCCACAAAACCTGCCAAACCTGTTTACCCAAGGCAAAAGCGCAGCCTCGTGACCTTAGGGTTCCCAGCCTCCAGGTGGGGCCTAGAGATCCCCTAGAATTACAAGTATGTTGTAGGTATGTAGGGCTCTCTTTCGGCTATGCTCCTGCAGATTGCGGGGGGTTGGGCTAGATGACCTCCAAGGTCCCTTCCAACACTAACATTCTACGATTCCATCTACAGAGATCAGTGTCTCTGGAGAAATGTGGCTGCTATGGAGGGTGGCGTTACACCCTGCCAAGGTCCCTCCTCCCCAGACACGCCCTCCCCAGACTCCACCCCCAAAGCTCCAGGAATTTCCCAACCTAGAGTTGGCGACCCTCAGCTGCTTGTTCCTAACAAGCTTCCTAACTGGATTGGGCTCTTTTTCCTCTTGGAAATTAAACCGCACATTACACACCACCCTGCTCCACGGATCACCCCACACAACCTAGATTGCAATCGAAGAAGGTAGGAGAAGCGCCAGAAATAACTATAGGCGACTCAAGTCAGTGAGTCCAGCTGCGTTCTAGGTTGAAAAGGAACCCCTTACATGCACATAGACTTAAACCACAGACACACACACACACATGCAGGTAATGGTCGTACCCTAAGATCATAGCCACCCAAAGATGAAAAAAATCCTAAAAGGCATAGGCGAGTCAAGTCAGTGAGTCCAGCTGCGTTCTAGGTTGAAAAGGAACCCCTTACATGCACATAGACCACAGACACACACACACACATGCAGCTAGTGGTCGTACCCTAAGATCATATCCACCCAAAGATGAAAAAAATCCTAAAAGGCATTCCCTGGTGACAAATATAGAAATAGACTCAAGAACTGACGATTCACAAACTTTTAAACACTACCCGGAAATCCTCCGCTTGAGACGTCACATCTATTGGCCAATATAACCTGGATTAATACTTTCTTGCCCAGTCCTGGATGGCCTAGTCTGATCTCATCAGATCCCTAAGCAGGGTTGACCCTGGTTAATATTGGGATGGGTTAGTATATGGAGACCACCAAGGAAGTCCAGGGTTGCTATGCAGAGGCAGGCAAAGGCAAACCACCTCTGAATTTCTTTTGCCCTGACCTGGATAGCCCAGGCTAGCCTGAACTTTTCAGATCTCAGAAGCTAAGCAGGGTCGGCCCTGGCTAGTATTTGGAGGGGAGACCCACTGAGGAAGCCCAGGGTTGCTACGCAGAGGCAGGCAAAGGCAAACCACCTCCGTTCCTCTCCTGCCCTGACCTGGATGGCCCAGGCTAGCCTGATCTTGTCAGATCTCGGAAGCTAAGCAGGATCGGCCCTGGTCGGTATTTGGAGGGGAGACCCACTGAGGAAGGCCAGGGTTGCTATGCAGAGGCAGGCAATGGCAAACCACCTCCGTTCCTCTCCTGCCCTGACCTGGATGGCCCAGGCTAGCCTGATCTTGTCAGATCTTGGAAGCTAAGCAGGGTCGGCCCTGGTTAGTCCTTGGATGAGAGACCACCAAGGAAGTCAAGGGTTGCTACGCAGAGGCAGCCAATGGCAAACCACCTCTAAACATCCCTTCCCTCGAGAACCCTACGGGAGCAGCATAATCTAGCCATGGAGAACGATGTTTGCATTGAGCATTGGACCTGGGCAGGAAAACTTCACACCGACACACAAATTTATAAGCCCCCGGAGACTAATTCTGCGCTGACGCTAAAGGCGGGAAATGCCTGGCTCTTCTGCGGGTTGGGGAAAGTCACGGGGAAGGTATACGCCTAAGGAGCTAAAAGGAAACGGATCGAGGACTGGTGGGTCGTGTGTGTGTGTGTGTGTCCCCCCCCCGTCCCATGGCCTGCTAGACCAAATCCCTCCCAAAGTCAGCCAGTGTGTTTATGTTTCAAGGGCCATGGCTGGTTCAGGGATTTGGGCTTCAGTGCGGCTGGGGGGGGGGTGATGTGGGGGCTCACCAGCCCATGCACGTGCCCCTCCCTCTCGAGCCGAAATCTTCAGAATGTAGGAGCAGCCGCTCACTCCGGAGAAGTTGTGTCAAGTTGTAAAACGAGAAATAAAAGGGGTGGGGGTGGAGGGGGGTGTTCTTTCTCCCATCTGGAAATCATTAGGAAGAGGCCCCGTGCACATGCCATGTGGGGGGAAGAAATGAACACGAACCACAGCCTCGGCACGGAGAGTCTCTCCAAAGACTTTCTCCTCGCTTCCCCTGCGCTCAGGTTTCTGTTTGCAGTGACCTGGCGAAGTATTCAGATGGTACAAATTAGACATGGAGTCCAGGAAGGAAACCCACACGTACCTCCCTCCCGACGCCAGTCGCTCTACCGAGTCCCTCCCCCAAACTGTATGCGCGGAGAAACGCATCAGTGGAATCACAAAAGGCTCAAATGGAGGGCGCTTGTTTGTCTCTGCATGAGTTACAGTTCTGGACTCCATCCTGTTAGCCTCCGATGGGGGAGGATAATTCTACCACCTTTCTGTATTGGGCTGTGGTCGGAGCAATCCGCTGCTTCCCGATTTGGGGGTTTAACGTAGGCCCTCTGAGGAGGCTGCTCCGTGTGTTTCTGCGTGATGTACACTATCCTAGTCTGGAGGCAAGTCGCAGAGCACCAATGTGAGTTGAGGCAGATAACCGTAGATAACTCAGACTCTTGTTTATTTATCATTAAATTTCTAGCCTGGCCTCCCCGCAAGCGTGCTCAGGGCGGCTCACAAATAGGGCACATATGCCAATACATAAAAACAAAATTTAAAATACATAAAAACAGGGCTTTTTTTGTAGAAAAAGCCCAGCAGGAACTCATTAGCATAATAGTCCACAGCCAACAGCAGAAACTCATTAGCATATTAGGACACACCCCTGCCAATACATAAAAACAAAATTTTAAATACATAAAAACAGGGCTTTTTGTAGAAAAAGCCCAGCAGGAACTCATTAGCATAATAAGCCACACCCAAGAGCAGAAACTCATTAGCATATTAGGCCACACCCCTGACAGCACAACTCATTGGCATATTAGGCCGCACACCCATGTTACCAGAAGTGTGGTCATCCAGCCACACCCACCTTTTGCTTCTAATTCTGTTGACCTTGTTTGTTGTCAAAACCCAGGGCCTTTTTTTGTAGCAGGAACTCCTTTGCATGTTAGGCCACACCCCCTAATGTAGCCAATCCTAATGAGTTTCTGCTGTTGGGTGTGGCCTATTATGCTAATGAGTTCCTGTTGGGTGTGGCCAATTTGGAAGCCAGCCGGAACTCCGTTCCTGTGCGTTCCTGCCCAAAAATAACCCTGCATAAATAAAATACATAAAAACAAAATTAAAACTCTGGCTCCACCAGCTCCAGCTGACATGATTTCAGGGCCTGGGAACAGAAGAAGCAGAAGAAGCAAAGGATTTATACCCCCCTCTTCACTACCTGAAGGAGTCTCAGAGCGGCGTACAATCTCCTTTCCCTTCCCCCTCCCCACAACAGACACCCTGTGAGGTCGGTGGGGCTGAGAGAGCTCTTTTGAGGACTGCCCTTGAGAGAACAGCTCCGAAAGAACTTGTGACTGACCCAAGGTCACGCCAGCAGCTGCATGCGGAGGCGTGGGAAATCAAACCCGGTTCTCCTAGATTAGAGTCCACGCTCCTAACCACTACACCAAACGGGCTCTCCAACTGGCTTTTAAAGTCCTGGCCCTTAGGAATTAAACCGTGCCGTTTATAGTTGCCAGCTCTCGGTTGGAAGAGACGTGGAGGTTTTGGAGGCAGAGCCTGGAGAGGGCGGGGTTTGGGGAGGGGAAGGGACCTCAACAGGGCACAGCGCCATGGAGCCCACCCTCCGAAGCAGCCATTCTCTCCGGGGGAACTGACCAGTTGTCATAGCAGGAGATCTCCAGGTTCCACCGAGAAGTCGGCAACCCAAATCCCATTGTTGGGTTTCATCTTCCTTACTGCAACCAGCTGCGCAGATAGCTTATTGGGTGGCATCTCTGGGGAGGAGATTCGCCAGCTCTAATGGCACGTTTATTTATTTCTTTGTTTTATTCCATTTATATTCTGCCCTCCCCTCGGGCCGGATCCCAGTACACAGGGGTCATTTCCTGCGGGAGCGCACAGGAGTGGAGCTCCGGCAGTAAGGAGCCCAGGGGGTGGGCACATAACAACCTCTGGGGAGGAGATTCGCAACCTCTGGGGAGGAGATTCGCCAGCTGTAATGGCACATTTATTTATTTCTTTGTTTTATTCCATTTATATTCTGCCCTCCCCTCGGGCCGGATCCCAGTACACAGGGGCCATTTCCTGCGGGGGCGCACAGGAGTGGAGCTCCGACAGTAAGGAGCCCAGGGGGCGGGCACATGCAACAAGCCCCACCCCCTGCTCCCAGCAGCCCTCAGTTGGGCCACGAGGAGCAAGAAGAAGCAGCCGGGTAAGTTGCAGAGCCTCCCCCCTCCGGCCCGCCTTCAGGTACAAGCTTTCCCTCCTCTGTGAGGGCAGGTCTGCATGTCCCCTCCCCACAACAGACACCCTGTGAGGTCGGTGATGCTGAGAGAGCTCTTTTGAGGACTGCCCTTGAGAGAACAGCTCCGAAAGAACTTATGACAGACCCAAGGTCACTCCAGCAGCTGCATGTGGAGGAGTGGGAAATCAAACTATCTGCGCTCGTAACATGCAACAAGCTCCCAGAAGCCCTCAGTCAGAGCAAAAAGCAGCCAGGTAAGTTGCAGAGGCCCCCCCGGTACAAAACAGTCCAGTGGCACCTTTAAGACCAAGTTTTATTCAGGCACAAGCTCCCCCTCCTCTGCAAGGACAGATCTGCACGTTCCCCCCCCCCAATAGCTAGCAATCCAAAACAGTCCAGTGGAGCCTGAGCGGTGGGTGTTGCCTTCTGACACACTTCCGGTGATGTCAGGGGGTGTGGCATATGCAAATAAGTTATGCAAATAAGTTATGCTAATGAGCTCCTGCCCCTCTTTTTCTACGAAATGACCCCTGACAGTAAGAGTCTAAAACGCATAAATAGAATTTGACAGAATAACGTCACAAGCCTTAAACGCCTGGGTGAGAAGCAACAAGAATCAACGGGTGAGTCTTTTCTCCATCACATTTCCAGCTGAGGGAGTGTGAATTCCTGCCTGGCACATGGCACAACAGCTTTGCCAAAGGAAGAAAGGTGGCAACCTCACCGCTGTGCAGGCAAAGACTCATTAAGTCTGCATGCTCCTTTGGCGGGGATCGGGTGGGGTGGAGTGCTGGGAGATTTGGTTAATATAGCAGAGTCCGCCTCATCATGGAAACATGATCCTGAGTTAAGTAAATCCGTCTCCCAAGACGTATATTGCAAAGAAAGGTAAACTTACATTGATTCAAGCAGGGCTATTTTGGGCAGGAACGCACAGGAACGGAGTTCCGGCTGGCTCCCAAGTTGGCCACGCCCAGCAGGAACCCATTAGCATAATAGGGCACACCCAACAGCAGAAACTCATTCGGATTGGCTACATTAGGGGTGTGTGGCCTAACATCCAAAGGAGTTCCTGCTACAAAAAAAAGGCCCTGGGTTTTGACAACAAACAAGGTCAACAGAATAAAAAGGGAAAGGTGGGTGTGGCTGGATGACCACACTTCTGGTAACGAGGGGGGTGTGGCCTAATATGCTAATGAGCTGTACTGTCAGGGGGTGTGGCCTGATGTGCGAATTGGTTTTGCTGTTGGGTGTGGCCTATTATGCTAATGAGTTCCTTTATACCCCGCCCTTCACTACCCGACCTGGGTTCAAGTATGTCCAGTTCGCACTCAGGTTGCAGTCGAACGACTGAAGCCTAATCTGGAGAGGACTTTCCCCGTCACCAGTGGCCAGCTTGTCCAGCATCTTGTGTGTGGGAGTATGAGGGCGTTGCCTCTATAGGAGAGACCTGCAGAGACATGTGTCTCCATGAAAGGCCATGTGCAGAGAGGGAGAGGACAAAGTGAGGGAAAGAGAGAGGAGGGCCCAGATGGTGACGCCAGCTCCCAATTTAAGACAAAGGCGTCCTATTCGAGGCGATAACACCGATACAGAGAAGAAGAGGAAGAGGAGATTGGATTTATACCCCGCCCTTCACTACCCGAAGGCGTCTCAGAGCGGCTTACAATCTCCTTTCCCTCCCCCTCCCCATGACTGACGCCCTGTGAGGTAGGCGGGGCTGAGAGAGCTCTCTCGAGGACTGCCCTTGAGAGGACAGCTCATGAGAGAGCTTACGACTGCCCCAAGGTCACACCAGCAGCCGCATGTGGAGGAGTGGGGAATCGAACCCGGTTCTCCCAGATGAGAGTCCGTGCTCCTAACCACAACACCAAACTTAGAGTGATGTAGCGCCAGGGCTGTTTGGGGGCAGGAACGCAGAGGAACGGAGTTCCGGCTGGCTTCCAAGTTGGCCACACCCAACAGGAACTCATTAGCATAATAGGCCACACCCAACAGCAGAAACTCATTAGGATTGGCTTTATTAGGGGTGTGTGGCCTAACATGCAAAGGAGTTCCTGCTACCAAAAAGGCCCTGGGTTTTGACAACAAACAAGGTCAACAGAATAAGAAGCAAAAGGTGGGTGTGGCTGGATGAGCACACTTCTGGTAACATGGGGGTGTGGTCTAATATGCCAATGAGTTGTGCTGTCAGGGGTGTGGCCTAATATGCTAATGAGTTTCTGCTGTTGGGGTGTGGCCTATTATGCTAATGAGTTCCTGCTGGGCTTTTTCTACAAAAAACCCCCTGTGTAGCGCCCCCCAATGGCCAGGCATGTGGAGTCGCTCACTCCAACAGGACGAGGAAGACGGAGGCCAGCTTGGTTTCTACAGCAGCCCAGTCCCGCTAAGGCAAACCGGCCCTTGAATTTACCCGGGGTGTGTGTGTTGTAGGATAAAGATCGGCCAAGTGGCCCCCAAGACGCCGATCGTGCCTGTGCTCCAGGGTCAGAGCTCAACGGAGTCGCTCTCTGGCCCTCCATCTAGGATTGCCAACCTCCAGGTGAGGCCTGGAGACCTTCCAGAATTACAGCTGGCCTCCCGACAACAGAGTTGAGTTCAATGCCCCCTCTAAGCCGTGGAGTCTTGTGAGCAAGAATTCTACTTTGTGAGCTCCTGGCCTTAAAATTGTGAGTGAGCGATCGGGCTGCTGCATCCGTTAGTCTGCTCTGGGGCCATCCCTTCCTGAGCGAAGGCGAAAAAGGTGTGAGCCGGAGGCTAAAAAAACTGTGAGCTGGCTCACACCAACTCAGCTTAGAGGGAGCACCGGCTGAGTTCCCCGGGAGGAAACGGCCGCTTTGGAGGGCGGACCCGGACGGCATTCGACTCCGCCGAGGTCCGTCCCCTCTCCGAACCCTGACCTCCCCCGGGTTTGATCCCCAAATCTCCAGGAAGGGACAGCGGTGTGTGTCAGTGGACCAAAATGTGTGTGTGTGTGTATGGGGGGGGGGAATTGATTCCCAGTTGGCACCTGTGAGAGATATTTTTAGCCCGCCTTGTGGGGGAGAGCTGCGTACTTCTGCCGTTCTCCCAGCTGGGCTGCAGAAGTGGGTGGTGGAACGAAGGCAGGGAGGAGAGGCAGGTTGCGTTGAGAGAGGATACTTTAAATCCCTAAAACGGGAATTTACTGGCCCTCGAACGTCTTTGGAAGCCATGCTAGTGGAAGGGGCAAGCAGTAGTTACCCTCTGCACATGATCCGTGGTCTGAAGCTGCCTTCTACTGAATCGGACCCTTGGTCCATCAAGGTCAGTATTGCCTACTCAGACCGGAAGCAGCTCTCCGGCGTCTCAGGCAGACGTCTTTTGGTGTAGTGGTTAGGAGCAGTGGTTAGGAGCACGGACTCTAATCAGGAGGTTCACCAGTGGGTCCAGGACATTAGAAGCCCTCCCACTGTTGACCCCCCCCCCCCAAGCACCAAGAAGACAGAGCATCACTTGCCCCAGAGTCCCTATCTATACATTGTGGCCAATAGCCACTGATGGACCTCTGCTCGATATGCTTATCTAATTCCCTTTTGAAGCCGTCCATGCTTGTAGCCGCCACCACTTCCTGTGGCAGTGAATTCCATGTGTTGATCACTCTTTAGCCCTAAGCCCTTTAACCTTTCCTCATAGGGAAAGTGTTCCAACCCTTTTATCATTCGAGTTGCCCTTTTCTGCACTTTTTCCAAAGCGGGGAATAAAACCAACCTCCTCCTCTGTCATCTGGACGTCAGTTGTCATTCCAGAAGATCTCCAAGTCCCACCTTGAGGTTAACAGCCTGATATCCCCGGCAGGCCACTGCTTGGGCTGGCCACAGGCAGGGGTCATTTCCTGCGGGAGTGCACAGGAACGGAGCTCCGGCAGTAAAGAGCCCAGGGGGCGGGCACATGCAACAAGCCCCACCCCCCTGCTCCCAGCAGCCCTCAGTCAGAGCAAAAAGCAGCCAGGTAAGTTGCAGAGCTCCCCCCGGCCCAAAACAGTCCAGTGGCACCTTTAAGACCAAGTTCTATTCAGGTACAAGCTCTACCTCCTCTGAGAGGACAGATCTGCACGTTCCCCCCCCCCAATAGCTAGCATTCCAAAACAGTCCAGTGGAGCCTGAGTGGTGGGTGTCGCCTTCTGACACACTTCCGGTGATGTCAGGGGGTGTGGCATATGCAAATGAGTTGTGCTGATGGGTTATGCTAATGAGCTCCTGCACCTCTTTTTCTACGAAATGACCCGTGGACAGGTGGCCAGAAACAAGCCAAGCCAAGTCCCTTGTGGCAATGGAAGGGCTGCAGTGGCTGTTCGGCTTGGGATGGTGTAGGGTTGCCACCTCTGCTTTGGGAGATTCCTGGAGATTTGGCGGGGGTGGCAGAGCCCAGAGAGTGGAGGGACGCCAACAGGGCAGAATACCATTTAGACCAGCTTATGAAGCAGCCACTTTCTCCAGGGGAACTGATCTGTGTCAGCGAGAGACCCGTTGTCATTCCGGGAGATCTCCAGCCAGGAGCTGGAGGTTGGCAGCCCTGAGAGGAGAGCTGTCCCAAGCCAAGCGACCTCTGCACTCCCGGAGGGGCAGTTGGAGTTGGTTTGCTTCTCCCCACCCCATATGCTTGCATCCCACTGGCCCTTAAGCGAATCTCAGTCTGGACACATCATAAGAACATAAGAAGAGGGTGGGGTACATTTGCCAGGTCCCCACCGGCCACCAGTCAGGGGATGGGGGGGGTAGTGGTGCCAGATCCAGGTTGGGGAACACCTGGAGATTTGGGGATGGAGCCTGGGGAGGGCAGGGGCCTCGGTGGGGCACCATGCCAGAGAGTCCACCTTCCAAAGCATCCCTTTTTCCCAGGGGAACTGGTCTCTGTAGTCTGGAGATGAGCTGTAATCCCAGGGGATCCCCAGGTCCCACCTGGAGGCTGGCACGCCTACACCTGTGGTCTATCGAGTCCAGCATCCCATATCACACAGGGACCGGCCAGTTCCTCGGGAGGTCGGACAACAGGGCAGGGAGGCCGAGGCCTTCATAAGAACCTAAGAAGAGCCTTGCTGGATCAGACCAGTGAGGGTCCATCTAGGCCAGCCTCCTGCCTCACACAGTGGCCAACCGGTTCCTCTGGAGGGCCAACAACAGGGCAGAGAGGCTGAGGCCTTCCCCTGATACGGACATCAGAAGAGCCCTGATGGATCAGACCAGTGAGGGTCCATCCAGTCCAGCAACCCGTCTCACACAGGGGCCAGCCAGTTCCTCTGGAGGTCCAACAACAGGGCAGAGAGGCCGAGGTCTTCCCCTGAGAAGAACATGAGAGGAGCCCTGCTGGATCAGACCAGTGAGGGTCCATCTAGTCCAGCAACCCGTCTCACACAGGGGCCAGCCAGTTCCCCTGGAGGGCCAACAACAGGGCACAGAGCCCGAGGTCTTCCCCTAATAAAAACATTAGAAGAGCCCTGCTGGATCCGACCGGTGGTCCATCTAGTCCAGCATCCCATCTCACACAGTGGCCAACCAGTTCCTCTGGAGGGCCAACAACAGGGCAGAGAGGCCGAGGCCTTCATAGGAACAACAGAAGAGCCCTGCTGGGTCAGACCAGTGGTCCATCTAGTACGGCATCCCGTCTCACACAGTGGCCAACCAGTTCCCCTGGACGGCCAACAACAGGGCAGAGAAGCCGTGGCCTTCCCTGGATAAGAACATGAGAGGAGCCCTGCTGGATCAGACCAGTGAGGGTCCATCTAGTCCAGCATCCCGTCTCACACAGGGGCCACCCAGTTCCCCTGGACGGCCAACAACAGGGCAGAGAAGCCGAGGCCTTCCCCTGATCAGAACATCAGAGGAGCCCTGCTGGATCAGACCAGTGAGGGTCCATCTAGTCCAGCATCCCGTCTCACACAGGGGCCACCCAGTTCCCCTGGACGGCCAACAACAGGGCAGAGAAGCCGAGGCCTTCCCCTGATCAGAACATCAGAGGAGCCCTGCTGGATCAGACCAGTGAGGGTCCATCTAGTCCAGCATCCCGTCTCACACAGGGGCCAACTAGTTCCTCTGGAGGGCCAAGAACAGGGCAGAGAGGCCAAGGCCTTCCCCTCTGATAAGAACCTAAAAAGAGCCCTGCTGGATCAGACCAGTGAGGGTCCCTCCAGTCCAGCCTCCCGTCTCACACAGGGGCCAACCAGTTCCTCTGGAGGGCCAACAACAGGACACAGAGGCCGAGGCCTTCCCCTGATGCTGCCTCCTGCCTCTGGGATCCAGAGAATTAGTTCCTCTGAATATGAGGAAATATCATCTGGAAGGGGTCTCCCCCCCCCGCCTTGCGCAGTGGGGAGAAATAGATGGGACTAATCCGTGAAGATACTCATCATCTTCTTCTTCACCCACGACTTGGAAGCACGGGTGCTCTCCAGTCCCATCGCCGTGGCAACGGCACCAGCCCGTTCCGATCCCGGAAGCGCGAGCGAGCAAAGGAGGGAGACGGACATTTTGAGTCACCCAAAGAGTTGGTTAACTCTGAGATGACTAATGGGGGGGGGGGAGATGTCAGAGAAGGAGAAAGGGGGAAGAGTCAGCGAGGAGGAGGAGGGGAAGAGGGCGGAAGAATGGGAGATTTCTGAGATATGCAGAGCCGGCTGAGCATCTTCATAAGCCTCGGCGGAGAGCTAAGAAGTCCTTGGTTCAAATCCCTCCTCGGCCGCAAAAGTCACTGGCTTGCCTTTAGGGGAGGGCGCACAAATTCTCTTCCCTTCGGCGCCCCCTCCCTGCCTTTAATTCCAGGATAATAAAACCAGGCTCCTCATTGGGGTTGTTGTAAGCAGTACCGAGGCAGCGTGGATGCTAAAAGGCTGGATATTGCTGGTGGAAGCCATGGCAGTGAATTTCTGCAAAGGTCCAAACCTGAGCGGTGCAACGGGGGTTGGAATGCGGCTGACTCTGGGGTGAAGCGTGGCGGACGCCTCCTCAGCCGGCGCCGGAGCCAAGCGCACAGGCAAAGACAGAGTTCCGTGTTGGTTATCCCCACCTTTGGTTGAGCCAGTTTGGTGTAGTGGTTAGGAGCGCAGACTCTAATCTGGGAGAACCGGGTTTGATTCCCCACTCCTCCACGTGCAGCTGGCTGGATGACCTTGGGCCAGCCGTAGCTCTGATGAGAGCTGTCCTTGGAATGCAAGGCACCCGAATGCAAGGCAGAAGTGCTTTTGAGCACGTGCGGCGTTTCCCCTGCACCCGGGTGCCTGAGTTCTGACTTCTCTCTTCCCCGTGTCCAGGGCTTTTTTTGTAGAAAAAGCCCAGCAGGAACTCATTAGCATAACAGGCCCCACCCAACAGCAGAAACTCATTAGCATATTAGGCCCCACCCCGTGTTACCAGAAGTGTGGTCATCCAGCCACACCCACCTTTTGCCTCTTATTCTGTTTACCTTGTTTGTTGTCAAAACAGGAACTCCTTTGCATGTTAGGCCACCCCACTCCCCCGAATGAAGCCAATCCTAATGAGTTTCTGCTGTTGGGTGTGGCCTATTATGCTAATGAGTCCCTGCTGGGTGTGGCCAACTTGAAAGCCAGCCGGAACTCCATTCCTGTGCGTTCCTGCCCAAAAATAGCCCTGCCCATGTCCTTTGCTTCAGCCCACCATTGTCAGCCTCTGAACAGCCTCTTCTCTGGCCCAGCTAGGGTTGCCAAATTCCACCCTGGCCATTGGTGGGGGTCTTGGGTTGCCAGCTCCAGGTTGGAACATTCCTGGAGATTTGGGGGTGGAGCCTGGGGAGGACAGGGACCTCAGTGGGGTGCAGTGCCCTGGAGTACCCCCTCCACAGCATCCATTATTCTCCAGGAGCACTGAGCCAGTCTGGTGTAGTGGTTAGGAGCGCGGACTCTAATCTGGGAGGACGGGGTTTCATTCCCCACTCTTCCGCCTGCAGCTGCTGGTGTGACCTTGGGTAAGTCACGAGTTCTCTCGGAGCTGTTCTCTCAAGGTCAGTTCTTGGAAGAGCTCTCTCAGCCCCACCTCCCTCACAGGGTGTCTGTTGTGGGGAGGGGAAGGGAAAGGAGTTTGTAAGCCGCTCTGAGACTCCCTTGTGTAGTGAAGGGCGGGGTATAAATCCAATCTCTTCTTCTTCTTCTCCCCCTCCTCCTCTTTTGTAGTCTGGAGATGAGCTGTAATTTTGGGGGATCCCCAGGTCCCACCTGGAGGCTGGCTTCCCTAACCTGCCAGGCGGCCTGGAAGTCCCAGGTCTTGTGTGTTTCCAAGTCTTTGACTGTTTCCAGAGGCCCACGGTGCATTCCCCGCCTCCTCCTTTCTGGTCTCTCTCGCCCTCCTTTCCCTTCTTTAGCCATGCAGTTCTTTCTCTGCCCTCCCTGCAGACTTCACCGCTCTCCGCCGCCGCGGCCCCCCCCCACTCCCCTCCGCCGCCAGGCCTGCACGCGCCTCTCTTGCTGGTGTCTGGAATAACTCTGATCTGTTCCAGACGCTGGCCTGAGATTTTCCTGGGGTTAATTTTAGCCCCCTCGGCATCCTTATCACAGCTGGGAGGAGGAAACTGGAGTGTGTGGGGGGGCCACGCACCTCCGAAATATGTGCCTGCTCACACACACACACAAACACACACACACACAATGACATCAGGTCAAAGGAACTAGGATTCCATCTGGATTTGATCAGATGCGACATCACACTCCTCGACGGTGGGGCACGGCCGAGAGAGACGGTCTCAGCCAATCTATTGTTTCTAAAGTGGGATAATATCAGTCCCACGTAAGGGGTTGTTCCACCCACCCTCTCTCAAGAGCTAGGAAGCCTCTGGAGAAGGCTGGAGAGACCCTGATGGTATCTATGCAACGCCTACTCGCCGGATCGACTGTATTTTTCAGAATATACAAACAGGGGAGGGGCTGCGAAAGATTCAAAAGAAAGCCGTCTAGGATCCTGGGCTGACGGTGGCTCCTCCAGAATCAACCCACACGGTCCTGAAGGATTGCCAGCTCCAGGTTGAGAAATTCCAGGAGATTTTTTTTGGTGGAGTCTAGGGTGGCTCAAGTGGTTAAGACGCTGAACTGCAGGCTGTGGAAGGTCGGTCGTTCAGCAGTTCGAGACCCGGGTGCCGCAAGACGGAGTGAGCTCCCGTCTCTAGTTCCAGCTCCTGCCAACCTAGCAGTTCGAAACCAAGAAATGGCAAGTAGATAAATAGGTACTGCTTCGGTGGGAAGGTAACAGCGTTCCGTGTGCCTTGGTGTTTAGTCATGCCGGCCACATGACCACGGAAACGTCTTCGGACAGCGCTGGCTCTTCGGCTTTGAAACGGAGATGAGCACCGCAACCCTAGAGTCGGACTCGACTGGCTTTCGAGCAAGGGAACCTTTACCTTTACCTTTTACTAGGGAGGGTGGGGTTGCGGGAGGGCCCTCAGCCAGATAGAATGCCACAGAGTCCCCGCTCCAAAGCAGCCATTTTCTCCAGGGGAACGGATCGCACGTTGTCTGGAGAGTAGTTTAATTCTGTGAGATCTTCAGGTCCCACCTGGAAGCCGGCAACCCTAGTTTGCAGCTTACAGATACACACCCGAACAGCATACTCAGGATTGCAACAGCACAGACATTTTGATTCGATAATTCAGAGCGAGAGGTGTCAGTTCTTAGACACGGTTAAATAAGCAAAATATCGCAAGAGTGCTAATGTTTTAAGCATATTTTTAATTTTAAGTAAAAAAAACACCCTTTGTGTTTGTGTCTTTTATAAAGTTGATATCTCCGCTACCTGGCATCACCTTTTATGACACACAAGGCCCGGCCCAACCAGGTCTCGTTTACGTCAGATCCGGCCCTCGTAACAAATGAGTTCGACACCCCTGGTTTAAAGGTTTCCCTTGCTCGAAAGCCAGTCAAATTCAACTCTAGGGATGCGGTGCTCATCTCCGTTTCCAAGCTGAAGAGCCAGCACTGTCTGAAGATTTTCCGTGGTCATGTGGCCAGCATGACTAAACGCCAAGGCGCACAGAAAGCTGTTGCTTTCCTACCAAAGTGGTGCCTATTTATCTACTTGCAATTTCTTGCTTTTGAACTGCTAGGTTGGCAGGAGCTGGGACCAGAGACTCCGCCATGCGGCACTCGGGTCTCGAACTGCCAAACCACAGACCTTCCGGCCTGCAGCTCAGCATCTTAACCTCTTAGGATGGCACTGTTAATGGTGCTTTTTAAAGTAAGAGTCAGTTTGAGCTTAACAGGAGACTTATTGAAAGTATGGCAGATTTCGATACATCTTTGGAGAAAATTGGGAACTCTCAGAACTGCAGAATTCTCTTTTGTTTGTGGGTGGAGGGTCAAATGTCAGTGGTGAGTCTAACCCGACCAAGTCGCAAGCAACGCTCCCTCTAACTGTGGAGCCTCGTGAGCAAAAATCCCACTTTGTGAACTACTCGCATTAAAGCTGTGAGCGAGAGATTTGGCTACTGCATCAGTTAGTTTGCTCTGGAGCCCTCCTTCCTGAGCTGAGACAAAAATGTGTGAGCCGGAGGCTAAAAAACTGTGAGCTAGCTCACACTTAACTCAGCTTAGAGGGAACACTGGTCGCAAGTCCGAATTGCTAAAAAGGACCCGACCTTTTTTTGGCTAAGATCTCTGTCAGTCTCTTTTCCCAAAGCGCCCAACTGGCAGGGTCATTTTCTTGCTTAGAGTGCCCCACTGTGGACATGAGAGGCGTTACACATGGAATATGAGCAGAGAGCCAGAGGCATCTATGAAGACAGACTCCAGTGGGGTCGCGGTGTCGTTCTGAAGCTGCAAAACAAAGTTTGAGACCAGCGGCACCTTTCAGACCAATGCAGTTTAATTCTGGGCATAAGCGTTCATGTGCATGCACACTTCTTTGCTATTGTTATTATGCATCACTGACATGGGGCTTTTAATGATGCTTTACATCATAGTGATGTGCCCCACTCTTCATCCTGTCTCCACACAACAACCCTGTTAAGGTAGGCTGCCAAGCATTCTTCTTTTCAAACAGGAGTCTTAATAAAAGGAACCTCCCGTTTGTGTACAGTTTTACGGCTATTCATAAACTGAGCCTAGGCAGTGTGATGCGGTAGATAGAGCATCAGATCCAGGTTCAAATAACCCTTAGCCATAAAGCTGGATGGGTGGTCTCGGGCCAGTCATTTTCTATCCGCTATGCACACCTCACAAGCAATGCTCCCTCTAAGCTGTGGAGTCTTGTGAGTACACAGGGGTTGTTTCCTGCAGGAGCGCACAGGAGCGCAGCTCCGGCAGTAAAGAGCCCAGGGGGCGGGCACATGCAACAAGCCCCACCCCCTGCTCCCAGCAGCCCTCAGTCAGAGCAAGAAGCAGCCAGGTAAGCTACAGAGCCCTCCCCCCGGTGCCGGTTCAAAACAATCCAGTGGCACCTTTAAGACCAAGTTTTATTCAGGTACAAGCTCTCCCTCCTCTGTGAGGACAGATCTGCACGTCCCGTCCCCCCATAGCTAGCAATCCACAACAGTCCAGTGGAGCCTGAGCAGTGGGCGTTGCCTTCTGACACACGTCCGGTGATGACAGGGGGTGTGGCCTATGCAAATAAGTTATGCTATGCTAATGAGCTCCTGCACCTCTTTTCCTACGAAATGACCCCTGTGAGTACAAATTCTACTTTGTGAGCGACTGGCCTTGAAGTTGTGGCTGCCGCATCAATCAGTGTGCCCTGGAGCCCTCCTTCCTGAGCTAAGACAAAAGCGCGTGAGCCAGAGGCTAAGGAACTGTGAGCTGGCTCACACTAACTCAGCTTAGAGTCACAGGGAGCAGGGATGTTATGACGACAGGCACCGAAGGGAGTCCATAGAGTTGGGAAAGGACCCCGAAATCGAAAAGCCGAGCCAGTTTGGTCTGAGAGTCTTTGGTCTCCCTTTGCACTGAGTGCCTGCTAAGAAGCCGGGTATGGGTGCCAATGCTCCCTCTAAGCTGTGGAGCCCTGTGAGCAAACATTCTACTTTGTGAGCTCCTGGCATTCACGTTGTGAGCAAGCTATTTGGCTACTGCATCAATCAGTTGGCTCTGGAGCCCTCCTTCCTGAGCGGAGGCAAAAATGTGTGAGCCGGAGGCTAAAAAAACTGTGAGCTAGCCTCACACTAACTCAGCTTAGAGGGAACACTGGTCGAGGGGGGGGGTTGAAAGGAGGTGGCGCCCTCCTCCCTTCCCTGACAGCGGCTGCCAACGTCCCAGGTGGCCAGCAGCTGCTCATTCCGACCAGAGACGAGGAGAGACCACAGTCGCTCCGAGAGAGACGCCGCCGGCAACAGGTAGGTGCCCTTTCCCCGCTATCTCGCATCATCCCATTGAATCCCCGGCTGGCCCAATTTTGGAAGATGGGGAAAGGTAGTCCACTCCGGCAGGATGGGCCAGAGGTCTGCTAGGGGCACCTGGGAATGTCACTCCTTCGGATTATTTGCCCGACGATCGACTGGCTGGATCAGATCGAGTTCCTTGTTTCCTGCAGTAGCAGCCAGGCAGGGAAGTTTTCAAATAGGCGACGAAGATCGTTTCAGACAAGGGTGAGATTTGAATCCGGCAGCACCTTAGCGAGGACAAGATTTTCAGGGCAGAGGCTTTCGAAAGTCAAAGTCCCTTCCGTCGCCTTTCGCCAGATCGGTTACAAAGGTCTTTCCCGGTTGTTTCCCCAAGCATCCGGCGTCATGAGCAATGCTCCCCCTAAGCCAGTGAGGGCGAACCTTTTAGAGACCGAGTGCCCAAACTGCGATCCAAAACCCACTTATTGATCGCAAAGTGCCAACACGACAATTTAACCTGGATCCTGAGGTTTTAGTTTAGAAAAAACAACCCATACATTAACTTAAGATGATCCAAACAAAGTAAGGAAAGCAATCCCAAATGCTTTCATTTACTTAAAATTATTTGGCAGGGAGAATTTGACACTTTTATGATGGTCTGGGCCTGGCTGGGGCGATGGCACGCGTGCCCACAGAGAGGGCTCTGGGTGCCACCTCTGGCACCCGTGCCGTAGGTTCGCCACCACTGCCCTAAGCTGTGGACTCTGGTGAGCAAAAATTCTACTTTGTGAGCTGCTGGTGTTCAAGTTGTGAGCGAGCCATTGGGCTACTTGTGTAAATTGCTCTGGAGCCCTCCCTTCCTGAGCGGAGACAAAAAGGTGTGAGCCGGATGCTAAGAAAATAGTGGTCTGGGTCACACAGACTCAGCTTAGAGGGAACACTGGTCGTGTAGACTGCTCCAAACGTGGAGGTTCCCTTTCGTGGATAACAGCTGCTGCTAGACCTTTTATCCTTTTTCAAAAGGCGGAGAAGGGCTCACCTGGAGAGTTTCCATTTGTGCGTGTGTGAGTGCACGTGAAAGGAACAGGAGGACGGATTGACAACCGCTCTAATTTGGCAGATGTTAACCGCAGTTATTATCTTCTGAGCAATTATCCATCACTTTTAAATTTCGAAACATGGCCGAGGTCTTGAGCTCATACTGAAGTCGCTCTTAGATCCATTTTGTGACCAGGGAGCTCAGTGGCAGAGCCTCTGCTTGGCAGGCAGAAGGTCCCAGGTTCAATCCCTGGCATCTCCAGTTAAAAGGACCAGGCGGGAGGGGATGGGAAAGATCTCTGCCTGAGACTCTGGAGAGCCATGAAGAGGGGCTGTGGCTCAGTGGCAGAGCCTCTGCTTGGCAGGCAGAAGGTCCCAGGTTCAATCCCTGGCATCTCCAGTTAAAAGGACCAGGCGGGAGGGGATGGGAAAGATCTCTGCCTGAGACTCTGGAGAGCCATGAAGAGGGGCTGTGGCTCAGTGGCAGAGCCTCTGCTTGGCAGGCAGAAGGTCCCAGGTTCAATCCCTGGCATCTCCAGTTAAAAGGACCAGGCGGGAGGGGATGGGAAAGACCTCAGCCTGAGAACCTGGAGAGCCATGAAGAGGGGCTGTGGCTCAGTGGAAGAGCCTCTGCTTGGCATGCAGAAAGTCCCAGGTTCGATCCACGGCATCTCCGATTATTTGAAAGGCAGTAGGTGATGTGAAAGACCTCCGCCTCAGACCCTGGAGAGCTGCTGCTGGTCTGAGTAGACAATACCGGCCCTGACACTGTATTTAAACAACTCCTGCATTCAGAATATTGATTGAATTTGCATCTGGCTGGCACGATATTACACATCTGCCCCACTCTGCCGTGTGAGTCCCGCTTGGGTGACCTTGTTGGGACAGCCATTCCCCTTTCGGCTGCACCTACCTTGCAGGGCTGGTGTGGTGAAGAGCCGGAGGCGGGGGAAGCCACGCCCGCAAGCCCGAGGTCCTCGGAGGGAAAGCGAGATAAAAAGGTTTCAGCCTTAATTGGGAAGCTCACCTTGCCAGCATTTACTGACTTGTTAAGTTTGCCTCTTGGGAGAGAGATATTATAGGGCTGGCTGCTCCTCCCCCCACCGCTCGACACACAAAACAATCACAGTAGCTCATCTGGTTTTGCTATTTACCAGGCTGGCGCAGAGATCGGGGACCCCGTTTCCCCTTGGCAGCAGCTGGCGGTATAGAAAAAGCCGTGGGCACAGCTTGGAAGGAATGGTACTTTGGAGAGCTGGTTCCACCGCTGGGAAAAGGGGGTGAAAAAGCGAAAATTATCAGCTGCCTGAATGAGGAAGCCGCCTCCAGCCTGAGTGAGCTGGGGCGGTGCGTCGAGTCACGTTCCTCCGACTAGGGCCGCGAAGACCCGAGTTCGAATCCCAGCTCAGCCAGAAAGTTCGCCGTTGGTCGACGGCCTTCTTCCCTCTGCCAAACCGACCTTGTTGTGAGGATAGACCGGAGGAGGGGAGATCCGCGTATGCCACCCAGAGACGTAGACGTCCATTCCCAAGGGCACTCTGCATGCGCTCAGAGGTCCTCTGTTATGGCTTCAAGTGCTCTGTAGAGGGTCATTGGCTGTGGAAACTGGTTCGGGGGTAGGGTTGCCAGCTCCGGGCTGGGGAATACCTGGAGATTTTAGGAGGTGAAGCCTGAGGTGGGATCTCATCAAGGTACAATGCCATGCAATCCACCTTCCAAAGCAGTCCTTTCCCCCAGGGGACCTGCTCTCTGTCGTCTGGAGAACAGTTGTGATTCCAGGAGATCTCCAGCCACCACCTGGAGGTTGGCGACCACACTCCAGGGCTGGTGAGTGCTGCCCCGGGTACGAGGGCAGGAAGGTCTTCAGTTCTGCCCCCTCACGTCTAAGTGTCCCTGGGCTTGGGCTGGATTTGCTCAGTTCCCCCCCCCCGCGAGGGAGAACAGGTTATGCCGAGGATCATGGGACCCCATGTGGACAAATGCCCCATGGGATGGGGGCTGCCACGCGGAGGAGAATCGGGCCAAATCCAATGCAAAAGGTGGAGTGGGGGTCCCTTCCCTCGGCATCATCAACCTCCCAGCAAATGGCAGAAAGAATCGGAGACCTGGTTAATCCACCTTCTCACGCATGCAGCTGCCTTCTACTGAATCAGACTCTGGGTCCGTCGAGGTCAGTACTGCCTACTCTGACTGGCAGTTCTCCAGGGTCTCAGGCGGAGGTCTTTCCCATTACCTCCCGCCCGGTCCCTTTTAGCTGGAGATGCCGGGGATCGAACTGGGGACCTTCTGCATGCCAAGCAGAGGCTCTTCCACTGAGCTACAAGCCCCACTTCATGGCTCTCCAGGGTCTCAGGCGGAGGTCTTTCCCATCCCCTCCTGCCTGGCCCTTTTAACTGGAGAGGCCAGGGATCGAACCTGGGACCTTCTGCATGCCAAGCAGAGGCTCTTCCACTGAGCCACCGCCCCTCTCCATGGCTCTCCAGGGTCTCAGGCGGAGGTCTTTCCCATCCCCTCCTGCTTGGTCCTTTTCACTGGAGATGGCGGGGACTGAACCTGGGACCTTCTGCACGTTATACCACGGAGTCATAGCCTTCCCTAAATGAAACTACCTTATACTGAATCAGACCCTTGGTTCATCAAAGTCAGTATCGTCTACTCATACTAGCATCAGCTCTCCAGGATCTCAGGTGGAGGTCTTTCCCATCACCTCCCGCCCTTTTAACTGGAGATGCCGGGGATTGAACCTGGGACCTTCTGCCTGCCAAGCAGAGGCTCTGCCACTGAGCTACAGCCCCACTTCATGGCTCTCCAGGGCAATGTTCCCTCTAAGCTATGGAGCCCTGTGAGCAAAAATTCTACTTTGTGAACTATTGGCATTAAAGTTGTGAGCAGGAGATTTGGCTGCTGCATAAATTAGTTTGTTCTGGAGCCCTCCTTCCTGAGCTAAGACAAAAATGTGTGAGCCAGAGGCTAAAAAACTTTGAGCTAGCTCACACTAACTCAGCTTAGAGGGAACACTGCTCCAGGGTCTCAGGCGGAAGTCTTTCCCATCACCTCCCGCCTGGTCCTTTTAACTGGAGATGCCGGGGATCGAACCGGGGACCTTCTGCATGCCAAGCAGACACTCTGCCACTGAGCTACAGCCCCACTTCATGGCTCTCCAGGGTCTCAGGCTGAGGTCTTTCCCATCACCTCTGGAGATGCCGGGGATCGAACCGGGGACCTTCTGCCTGCCAAGCAGAGGCTCTACCACTGAGCCACAGGCCCTTCCCTTAAGCTTCCATGAAGTGCCTTATGCTGAATTAGACCATCAATCTGTGGAGGTCAGTATTGTCTGCTCAAACTGGCAGCCGCCCTCCAGGGCTTCAGGTGAAAGTCTTTCAGACCGCCTACTGCCTGCCTGGGCCTTTTAGCTGGAGATGCCGGGGATTGAACCTGGGACCTTCTGCATGCCAAGCAGAGGCTCTGCCACTGAGCTACAGCCCCACTTCATGGCTCTGCAGGGTCTCAGGTGGAGGTCTTTCCCATCACCTCCTGCCTGGCCCTCTTTTAACAGGAGATGCCAGAGATTGAACCCGGGACCTTCTACGAGCAGAGGCTCTTCTACTGGGCCAAAGGACCTCCCCAACCATAAACACACATGAAGCTACCATATACTGAATCATACCATTGGTCCATCAAGGTCAGTATTGTCTACTCAGACTGGCAGCTGCTCTCCAGGGTCTCAGGCAGAGGAAGGTCTTTACCATCACCTCCTGCCTGGTCCTTTTTAACTGGAGATGTCAGGGATCGAACCTGGGACCTTCTGCCTGCCAAGTAGAGGCTCTACCACTGAGCCACAGCCCCTCTTTACAGATCTCCAAGGTCTCAGGCTGAGGTCTTTCACATCACCTACGGCCTGGTCCTTTTTAAACTGGAGATGCCAGGGATTGAACCTGGGACCTTCTGCATGTCAAGCAGAGGCTCTGCCACTGAGCTACAGCCCCACTTCATGGCTCTCCAGGGTCTCAGGCGGAGGTCTTTCCCATCACCTACGGCCTGGTCCTTTTTAAACTGGAGATGCCAGGGATTGAACCTGGGACCTTCTGCCTGCCAAGCAGAGGCTCTGCCACTGAACTACGGCCCCACTTCGTGGCTCTCCAGGGTCTCAGGCGGAGGTCTTTCCCACCACCTCCTGCCTGGTCCCTTTTAACTGGAGATGCCGGGGATCAAACCGGGGACCTTCTGCCTGCCAAGCAGAGGCTCTACCACTGAGCCACAGGCCCTTCCCTTAAGCTTACATGAAGTGCCTTATACTGAATCAGACCATCAATCCGTGGAGGTCAGTATTGTCTGCTCAAATTGGCAGCCGCTCTCCAGGGCTTCAGGTGAAAGTCTTTCCCATCCCCTCCTGCCTGGCCCTTTTTAACTGGAGCTGCCGGGGATTGAACCTGGGACCTGCTGCGTGCCAAGCAGAGGCTCTACCGCCGAGCCAAAGCCTCACCCCCACCCCCGGCAAACCCAGAAGGCTTCAAACCATCAGGAACGTCGGCACTATAGTAACAAAAAAGAAGCGTTTCTGTATATGCTCAGAGGCACCGTCAACCTTTTATACCTCAGGGGCCCAAGATGTGACTCTTGATATTCAAAACAGGTCCTGATGGGGGGGGGCTGTCCTTCTAGCCTGATGGGGGCCCCGTCCTTCCCCTGCACCCCCCCTGCCGACGCACAGGCTTCTGTCTTCCACGGCTGCAATAACCTTTCCTTCTCCCTCAACGGGGGTCTAAACAATTAGCCGGCGGCTTTGAACATTGTTGATGAGGGCCCGGGGCGTGTGGCGGAGGAAGGAAGGGGGGGCTAATTAGCTCTGCTTGCCCCCCACCCTCTTTCTCCTCCTGCCGCGTAGCTAATTCCCCTTTCTCTTGGATCAGGCCGCAGTTTAGTGGTCCCCTGCTGTGCCAGGGTCACGCTCAAGCTGCTCCGCTCCCCTTCATCTTCGGAAAGCTTCCTTTTAAATGGCTTTTCTTCATGCTTCATCCGGGCAGGTGGATCTCCGAGCGGGTGTGGGGAAGGAACCGGATTAAGGCATTCAAAAGGAAGGCTATTACAAAAATCCAGGGTTTTCTTTCTGGGGGAAGGCGCCGGAACGGAGTGCTGGAACCTCTGTGAAAGACCTTGGTCTCTCTGCCCTGTTGTTGGCCCTCCAGACGAACTGGTTGGCCCCTGTGTGAGACTGGATGCTAGACAATGGACCACTGGCCTGACCCATCAAGGTTCTTCTTAGGTTCTTATCAAGGAAATACCTTGGTCTCTCTGCCTTGTTGTTGGCCCTCCAGACGAACTGGCTGGCTCCTGTGTGAGACAGGATGCTGGACTTAGATGGGCCACTGGTCTGATCCAGCAGGGCTCTTCTGAGGTTCTTATCAGAGGGGAAGGCCTCGGCCTCTCTGCCCTGTTGCTGGCCCTCCAGAGGAACTGGTTGGCCACTGTGTGAGACAGGATGCTGGACTAGATGGACCTTCACTGGTCTGATCCAGCAGGGCTCTTCTGAGGTCCTTATCAAGGGAAGGCCTCTGCCTCTGTGACCTGTTGTTGGCCCTCCAGAGGAACTGGCTGGCCCCTGTGTGAGACAGGATGCTGGACTAGATGGACCCTCACTGGTCTGATCCAGCAGGGCTCTTCTGAGGTTCTTAAAGGTTGTAATTGTGCCAGTTCTCTCTTCTGTACTGCCTCTAATACCTTGGTGGTGGTGGAAAGTGCCATCAAGAACTGGTTTCTGGCGACCCCATAGCGTTTTCAAAGCAAGAGCCGAGCAGAGGTAATTTGTCATTGCCTGCCTCTGCATTGCGACGCTGGACTTCCTCGGTGTTTTCCAATCCGAGTGCTAACCTGGGCCGATTCTGCTTAGCTTCCGAGCTCTGACGAGATCGGTCTAGCCTGGGCCTTACTGGCACCTTACTGGTGGTTGAATGGCAAATAACCATTATCAATCAATCAATCAATCAATCAATCAATCAATGGCAAATAACCATTAGCTGAGTAACCGGGTATAGATTCTAGTTTATTAACTGGAGATCTCTTTTCCTCTGTACCCAAGAAAAAGGTGAGACCAGCTCTGAGGAAAGGTTTCGGCAAATGGCACTGAGAAATGCTGCTACGTAACGTAGCTTTTCTGCATTCCCATTTTCCTTGTTTCTTCTGGGGGGCATTGTTCCGCATGTATTTTGCTCCCTCTAGTGGTGGATTCAATATTACCATGGTTTATGTCCGGCATAAATACCTGCATTTCAAGGTTGTAGGAAGATAATGGGGGGGATAAATCAGTGTAGTGCCAAAATGACCACTAGGGGGAGCAACACATGTATGAAACAGAACACACACACACACATGGAGAAACGAGAACTTACAAGCAAGGAAAATAATGCGGAAAATCCCTCAGCTGAGCTGAATTTAATAATACACAGCATTGACACAGCCACTGCATAAACTATCTCAGTGGACCTTACGACAACCTTGTGAGGTTGACCAGTATGTTGAGCCCCACTTTGCAAACAGGAGGATGGGTGAGGTAATCGCGGCTTGCTTAAGTCTACCGAGTGAGTTAATGACAGGAGACGAGGTTTGAAGTGAGTTCATCCAAACTCACCCCCTTATTAATGCTTACACCGCCAAACAGAGCCAGTTTGGTGTAGTGGTTAAGTGCGCGGACTCTAATCTGGGAGAACCGGGTTTGATTCCCCACTCTTCCACTTGCACCTGGCTGGATGACCTTGGGCAAGCCACAGTTCTGATAAGAGCTGTTCTTGAAAAAAAAGCAGTTTCTGGCAAGAGCTCTCTCAGCCCCACCCACCTCACAGGGTGTCTGTTGTGGGGAGGGGAAGGGAAAGGAGTTTGTAAGCCACTCTGAGACACCTTTGGGTAGTGAAGGGCGGGGTATAAATCCAATCTCCTCCTCCTTCTTCTTCTTCTTCTTCTTCTTCTTCTTCTTCTTCTTCTTCTTCTTCTTCTTCTTCTTCTTCTTCTTCTTCTTCTTCTTCTTCTTCTTCTTCTTCTCCTGTTTCCAAAAGTGGAGGTACTGGGGTTTGTAAATTAAAGGTAAAGGTCTCCCTTGCTTGAAAGCCAGTCGAACCCAACTTTAGGGGGCAGTGCTCATCTCTGTTTCCATGCCGAAGAGCCAGCGCTGTCCGAAGACTTCTCCATCGTCATGTGGCCAGCGTGACTAAATGCTGTGGCTCATGGAACGCTGTTACCTTCCCGCCGAAGCGGTACATAAGAACATAAGAGAAGCCAATGTTGGATCAGGCCAATGGCCCATCAAGTCCAACACTCTGTCACACAGTAGCCAAAAATACCAGGGCCATCAGGAGGTCCAGCAGTGGGGCCAGGACACTAGAAGCCCTCCCATTGTTGCCCCCCACCCAAGCACCAAGAAGACAGAGCATCCCTTGCCCCAGACCGAGAGTTCCTATCTATACCTCATGGCTAATAGCCACTGATGGACCTCTGCTCCATATGTTTATCCAGTTCCCTCTTGAAGCTGTCTGTGCTTGTAGCTGCCACCACCTCCTATCTACTTGCAATTTCTTGCTTTTGAACTGCTAGGTTGGCAGGAGCTGGGGCCAGAGAGGGGAGCTCACTCTGTCATGCGGCACTCGGGTGTCGAACTGCCGAACTACAGACCTTCCGGTTTGCAGCTCAGCAGCTTAACCTCTGAGCCACAGCGGCCCACCAAATATTGCTGGGAAACCCTAGCTCCTTAGTAGGCCCACCATGTCCAGTGGCAGGAGCTGAATACAAGACACTGGGCATAAACAATGACCAGTGCTGTTGCCTTCACGTAACAGAGCGTGTTGCCCCAGGAGGAGGCTGTGGCCCAGAGGTACAGCATATGCCTAGCATGTAGAAGGCTCCGGGTTCAATCCCCACCATCTCCACCTAAGGGACTGCTGGAAAAGACCCAAAGAGGTAGAGGAGCTCTGCAGAGCTAGATGGGCCGATGTTCGAACTCGGTAAAAGGGAGCTTCATATGGGAGGGACTGTGGCCCAGTGGAAGAGCCTCTGCTTGGCATGCAGAAGGTCCCAGGTTCAATCCCCGGCAGCATCTCCAATCAAAAGGACCAGGTAGCAGGTGGTGATGTGAAAGACCTCTGCCTGAGACCCTGGAGAGCCATGAGGTGGGGCTGTAGCTCAGTAGTAGAGCCTCTGCTTGGCATGCAGAAGGTCCCAGGTTCAATCCCCGGCAGCATTTTCAATCAAAAGGACCAGGTAGCAGGTGGTGATGTGAAAGACCTCTGCCTGAGAGCCTGGAGAGCCATGAGGTGGGACTGTGGCCCAGTGGAAGAGCATCTGCTTGGCATGCAGAAGGTCCCAGGTTCAATCCCCGGCAGCATCTCCAATTAAAAGGACCAGGTAGCAGGTGGTGATGTGAAAGACCTCTGCCTGAGACCCTGGAGAGCCATGAGGTGGGGCTGTAGCTCAGTAGTAGAGCCTCTGCTTGGCATGCAGAAGGTCCCAGGTTCAATCCCCGGCAGCATTTTCAATCAAAAGGACCAGGTAGCAGGTGGTGATGTGAAAGACCTCTGCCTGAGAGCCTGGAGAGCCATGAGGTGGGACTGTAGCTCAGTAGTAGAGCATCTGCTTGGCATGCAGAAGGTCCCAGGTTCAATCCCCGGCAGCATCTCCAATTAAAAGGACCAGGTAGCAGGTGGTGATGTGAAAGACCTCCGCCTGAGACCCTGGAGAGCCATGAGGTGGGGCTGTAACTCAGTAGTAGAGCCTCTGTTTGGCATGCAGAAGGTCCCAGGTTCAATCCCCAGCATCTCCAATTAAAAGGACCAGGCAGCAGGTGAAGTGGCAAAACCTCCTCCTGTGACCCTGGAGAGCAGCTGCCATTCTGAGTAGACAATACAGGCCCTGATGGACCGATGGTCTGGTTCAGTATAAGGCAGCTTCATGTATGGTTGTGAGGGACATGGCTTAGTGGTAGAGCCTCTGCTTGGCATGCAGAAGGTCCCAGGTTCAGTCCCCAGGATCTCCAGTTGAACGGGCCAGGTAGCAGTTGACGTGAAAGACCTCCACCTGAGACCCCTGGGAGCGGCTGCCGGCCTGAGTAGACAATATTGACCTTGATGGACCAAGGGTCTGATTTGGTTTACGGCAGCTTCATGTTCAATTCCAGGAGAAGACGCATGCTTTGAAGCAGAACCGAACTCTAGGCAAAGAAATATGCTTCGAAGCAGAGCCCTTGCTTGGTATGAAGAAAGTCCCAGGTTCAATCTCCAGCTAAAGCGTCTTGGGTGGTATACTGGGAAATACCTTTCTGTCCGAGCAGATGATTCCGAAACAGGTTGATCAATGGCCTGACTTGATATGAAAGATCTTCATATGTTGGTGAACTTCCCGCAGGCGTCTGGCCAGCCATGGCTGGACAGGGAACACTTGGACTTGATAATTATGTTCCAAATGTATTTGTGTGTGTATTGGCGGGGGAAGATAGTTGAGGTTTGTTATGCACAAGGAAGTGTTTTCCCAAACCGTGCCAGTCCTGACCAATGGTCCCTCTTAAGCCAAGGGTGTCAAACATGCGGCCCGGGGGCCAGATGAGGCCCCCCGGAGGTCGTTTATCAGCCCTGCAGTGGAACTGGCTGTCTTCTGTTTCTTCCAGTTCTGCTGCTGCTGCTGCTGCTGCTGCATCATCGTAGGTTTGCAGCTCACAGATACACACCTGAACAGTATACTGAAGATTGCAACAGCACAGACATCTTGATGCAATAATTCAGAGCAAGAGGTGTGAGTTATCAGACACTGATAAATAAACAAAATATTGCAAGAGTGCTAATGTTTTAAGCATGTTTTTATATTAAGTAAAAAAAACCCTTTGTGTTTGTGTCCTTTATAAAGTTTATATCTCCACTACTTGGCATTACATTTTATGACACACACGGCACGACCCAACAAGGTCTCATCTATGTCAAACAAATGAGTTTGACACCCCTGCTCTAAGCTGAGTTCGTGTGAGCTAGCTCACAGTTTTTTAGCCTCCGGCTCACACATTTTTTGTCTCGGCTCAGGAAGGAGGGCTCCAGAGCAAACTAATTTATGCAGTAGCCAAATCGCCCACTCGCTCGCTAATGCCAGTAGCTCACAAAGTAGAAGTTTTTCTCACAAGATGAAGAGGGAGTGTTGGTCCTGATTGTCTACAGAGGAGCTTGATCCAAAGATTAGTTTTCCCACCGAACTAATTCTCCGTCTTTTTCTTTCTTGGTCCTCGGTCAGCAGGTTTGAGCTGTTACCCTGGTGAGGGATAATGTCTAACAACATGGCCAAAATCGCAGAGGCCCGAAAGACGGTGGAGCAGCTGAAACTGGAAGTAAACATTGACCGCATGAAGGTGAGATTCTCAAGCAACATCTTCCCCCCCCCCCATACAAACACATGCTGGCCCACTGCTGGTTCCTCTGGTTATCATGTAGCAGTCTGCATGACGCAATGATTATGCCGCTTCCAAGGGCAGCCCAACGTGTTGCGGCTTGCAGTAGTCAAGCCCCAAGGTTCCAAACGTGGCATCTTCCTTTCTCTTCGCTTGCTGTGATTTCGGAATCCTGTATTCTCTCTTCCTGGTAGGTTTCCAAGGCAGCCGCTGACCTGTTGGCTTACTGTGAAGCCCATGCCAAAGAAGATCCACTGGTTACCCCGGTACCTTCTGCAGAGAACCCTTTCCGTGAGAAACGGCTCTTCTGCATTGTGCTGTGAGCCTGGGATGTGAGTTGGGGATACAACAAGCTCCTCCCAGGCCAAGATGAAGAGGGAGGGCAGGGTAGGGGGATTTTGTTTTGGTCTTCATTCAGGCCCCTAACTACATTGGGGCTTTCGGGGGTTCCACCCCCTTTCTTGAAGGCACAGCCCCACAATAATTTCTCCTATAAATGTTTTAAAAAACAATTTTAAAACATTTTTTATGTCATGCGCTTCTTTAAGCCGAGTGGGGTGCGGTAGTTGACTAATTCCCGCACTGAGCAAGGGGGTTGGAGTAGGTGACCTCTAGGACCCCTTCTAATTCTGTGTCAAGAAACTGGTCTCCTTTCAGAGAGTTTTTCTGCCTGTTAAGTTTTCTTGACTATAGAAGTCATCACCCCCACCTGCCGGCTTGTTCTCAGAACTGTTGCTTAGGCTGGCAGAAGTGATTAACTTGCAGCAGCTGGGAACTGTCATCTACAGTGGTTGACAGCTTGCAATTTAGAGATCTCTCCTGGTAACAGCTTTCTGAGCCAGTTTGGCGTAGTGGTTAAGTGCGCGGACTCTAATCTGGGAGAACCGGGTTTGATTCCCCACTCCTCCACATGCAGCTGCTGGTGTGACCTTGGGAAAGCCATAGTTCTGGCACAGCTGTTCTTGAAAAAGAGCAGTTTCTGTCAGAGCTCTCTCAGCCCCGCCTACCTCACGGCTTTTCTTTCTGTACTGAGAGCTTCAGCCCCACCAGGAAAAAAATTGCCTCACAAGCCACAACATCCCGGCTACAGGCCTGTGTCCATTGGATAGGTTTGATGGAGCAGAGGTCCACCAGTGGCTATTAGCCAGAAGGAATAGATGGAACACTCTGTCTGGGGCAGTGATGCTCTGTCTTCTTGGCGCTTGGGGGGGGACAACAGTGGGAGGGCTTCTAGAGTTCTGGTCCCACTGGTGGACCTCCCAATGGGCCCTGGGTTTCGGCCAGTGTGTGACACAGAGTGTTGGACCGGATGGGCCGCCTGATCCAACATGGCTTCTCTTACGTCCTTAGGTTTGCAAAATGAACAGCCGGAGAAGATGTTTTGCGGATGTAACCTTCATATGCAGGAAGACTCATCTGTACTCTTCTATGTTATCCATGCCGTCTTCAGGACAGGAGGGCAAATTAGATCAGGAAAATGGTATGGGGGGGAGTATTAAAAGCCCTCCCCCCTCCAACAGATCCTTCGCAGCTCTTATATTGGGGGGGGGAAGCAAACGAACATGAGATCTGATCACGAATCTGCCGCTGGTAATCTGGCTTTTAATTGTTCCGCTATGGATTTATTCTCCATCAAAACCAGTTCCGTAATGCGGCACGTGACCACCCCTGCGTTGTTACCTTTTCCCTAGCTGGTGGGATAACTGGAGGAGAGGAAGACGACATCCCAAGGTTTCACTTTCTCTGTGTCGGCTGTCAACAATAAATGCGTAGTGATTTGCCCTCTGAAGTTTGCTTCTGTTTTCGGAGACTTCCCAAGATCTCCTCCTAGGGCCTGTGGGACAGTCTACAGGAGGTCTCTGGCGAAGGGAGCGCTGACTCTTGAAAGCTGATACCATAACAATTTTTACTGGTTCCCTCCTGTTAAGTCACTCGCTTAACAAAGCAGTCGGAGAGGGATTCACCAAGAACACGACTTTATTCTTTAACTCGAACACAACTCCAACACGGATCAACATCTGATAGCCAGAACAGCCTTTACATTGCAGCTGTCCTGCTTTTAAACATTCCCGGCTAATGTAGCCACACCCACTGTACAAATACCAACCAATAAGGTTGTTCGCATAAGGGCCAATCACGGATGTTCCCGCTCAGGGAGCTTGCTTGAAAGTGATTGGTTCGGTGCTTCCTGGGCTAGTAACACGATTGGATGGCTTTGGATCCTAGCCCAGGACGAAGCTTTATATTACACTTCAATTAGATGTTTCACAACATATCATGCATTCAAGGCAGCTTTGAATACACTACACCTCCCAACTGATTCGTGGGCATTTTGGCTTTCTACATTTCTGAAATACGCTGGGTTCAAGATATGTGCAGTGATCAGCTCATAGTTTATTGTGAATCAGCTCATTAAGGTCCAGCTCACTAAGGACGACTCTAGCAGGGCCAAAGCCCTGCTTATAAGCCCATAAAACGGCACACCCATCACACACCCACTCCCAACAATAGGCTATTTCCACAATCATAGCATCCCAATTGGTGGCTGCCAGGATCCCGACCGTCTATTGTTTTCCTCCCCAAGCTCACCCATACTCTGGCAGCCCCATGTTGCAGGGAAACTGTATCAGCACATAACAATTTCCTTTTATTTTCCTGCACGGTTCAAAGTGGTTGCCAAAACAAAAACGAAACGGATGCTCTAAGCTGATCAGTGTTTGCGTAAAACACTATTTAAATTTCTCAGGATTACTACTGTTCAGGGGTCATTTTGTAGAAAAAGAGGTGAAGGAGCTCATTAGCATAACTCATTTGCATACGCCACACAACCTGACATCACCGGAAGTGTGTCAGAAGGCTTTTTTCTCCTCCTTCCGTCTTCATTAATTGCCGTTCTCTTCCTGATCAGCTACGGCGGGCACCCTCTGCCTCGTTCACCCTGTGAGTACTTTTTCAATGTGGCAGTTGGATAATGGTCGCCAATCCAAAATGGCCGCCGATTAGGGCCAACCACAGAATGGCTGGCGAGAAAGCTGTGGTCAATCACAAGATGACGAGAGGTTCCAAACAGTTACCAAAACGGCAGACCCAAAGTCCTGTCCTCGTTTGAATCCCCTCCTCCCCCCTAGGTATACCTATAGGGTCACCAAACTCCAGGTGGTGCCTTGACCCCTTCTACTGTTGCTTTTTTTTCTCCGCCTTCGGTCTTCATTGATTGCCGTTCTCTTCCTGATCAGCTACAGCGGGCGCCCTCCGCCTCATTCACCCTGTGAGTGCTTTTTCAGTGTGGCAGTTGGATAATGGTTGCCAATCCAAAATGGCCACCGATTAGGGCCAACCACAAAAGGCTGGCGAGAAAGCTGGGGTCGATCACAAGATTACGAGCGGTTCCAAACCATTACCAAAATGCAGACCCAAAGTCCTGTCCTCGTTTGAAGCCCCTCCTCCTCCCTAGGTTTACCAATAGGGTCACCAAACTCCAGGTGGTGCCTGGAGAAGAGGAGGAGGAGGAGGAAGAGGAGGAGGAGATTGGATTTATACCCCACCCTTCATTCGAAGTCTCAGAGACTGGCTTACAAACGCCTTTCCCTTCCCCTCCCCTCAACAGACAACCCATGAGGTGGGTGGGGCTGAGAGAGCTCTGAGAGAACTGCTCCTGAGAGAACAGCTCTGAGAGGACTTGTGACTGACCCAAAGGTCACACCAACAGCTGCATGTGGAGGAGCGGGGAATCAAACCCGGTTCTCCCAGATTAGAGTCCGCGCTCCTAACCACGACGCCAAACTGGCTGAGCTCTATGGCGTCACTTCCCTGCCGAATTCTCTCCCCTCCCAAAGCTCCGCCCGCCCCAACACTGCCTCCCAAATTTCCAGGAATCTCCCAAGCTGGAGTTGGCGACCCTGAGATGGAGGAAAGACTCATTCTTTGCTTTGGAGGCGCAGGAGGAGGGTGCCAGGAAGACCACCATGTTGGGGGATTTCAATGTCACAGTGAACACAAATTCGGTCGGCAGTTTTCTTATCTGAAAACTCAGGGCTTTTTTTGGGCAGGAACGCACAGGAACGGAGTTCCGGCTGGCTCCCGAGTTGGCCACGCCCAGCAGGAACTCATTAGCATAATAGGCCACACCCAACAGCAGGAACTCATTGGGATTGGCTACATTAGGGGTGTGTGGCCTAACATGCAAAGGAGTTCCTGCTACAAAAAAAGGCCCTGGGTTTTGACAACAAACAAGGTAAACAGAATAAGAAGCAAAAGGTGGGTGTGGCTGGATGACAACACGTCTGGTGACATGGGGTGTGGCCTAATATGCTAATGTGCTGTGCTTTCAGGGGTGTGGCCTGTTATGCTAATGAGTTCCTGCTGGGCTTTTTCTACAAAAAAAGCCCTGTGAAAACCTATTTCTTAGGGGAAGGCACGAAAGACAATGGAGATCCAGGATGCTGCTGGGTTTTGCTTTGGAAAGAAAAGGGACAGTTGAATGCCCGGCTCCTGGGTCGTTGCTGACCCCTTCCCAACCCCAAGGAGGCGCAAGGCCAGGGCTTAATTCCTTTGTCTGCCACAAAGGCCAATTAACTCTCTGCTCCTTCAATTAGACTCCAGCCCATGCCATGGAATCGAGTTAACTGTCTGTTAATTGGCCATTCGTTTTGATCCTCCGGCCCGTTAACTGCATTGCTGGCTCCGTCCAGGACTGGAGCGTTTCATCCCCGCTTCAGGTCTTCCGCAAAAGAGCGTCTACTCCCCCGATGGCTTTTGCTTCGGAGCCCTCGGCGTGCTGGGAAGTGCGTGTGACATCACTTCCTGTTTCACCTCCTCTTCAAAAGGGAACTGGATTAGCATCTGGAGCAGAGGTCCATCAGTGGCTGTTAGCCACAAGGTCTAGATAGGAACTCTCAGTCTGGGGCAAGGGATGCTCTGTCTTCTTGGTGCTTGGGGGGAGGGGGCAACAGTGGGAGGGCTTCTGGGGTTCTGGCCCCACTGCTGGACCTCCTGATGGCCCCTGGTATTTTTGGCCACCGTGTGACAGTGTCGGACTGGATGGGCCATTGTCCTGATCCAGCATTGGCTTCCCTGATGTTCTCTTATGTTCTGGTGCGATGGTAGTGCTTGCCGACACGTCTTCGTGTTCCTGCGAACAAAAGGGTGTCGGTGAAAAAAACAATTACTCGACTAAAGGCCAAAGGAGCTGCGGTGACTCAAGTGGTTAAGACGCTGAACTGCAGGCTGTGGAAGGTCAGTCGTTCAGCAGTTCGAGACCCGAGTGTGCCGCATGACAGAGTGAGCTCCCGTCTCTAGTTCCAGCTCCTGCCAACCTAGCAGTTCGAAAGCAAGAAATTGCAAGTAGATAAATAGGTACCACTTCAGTGGGAAGGGAACAGCGTTCCGTGCGCCTTGGTGTTTAGTCATGCCGGCCACATGACCACGGAAACGTCTTCGGACAGCGCTGGCTCTTCGGCTTTGAAACTGAGATGAGCACCGCAACCCTAGAGTCAGACTCGACTGGCTTTCGAGCAAGGGAACCTTTACCTTTAAAGGCCAAAACTGAAAGTGCAAATGTACCCTTGGTGAAGGATTGCCAATGGTTAAACTGATGATCAGGTCAGATGAGGGGTGCCAACCTCCAGCTGGGGCCTGGAGGCCTCCCAGAATTCAGGTGACAGAGATCAGTTTCCTCCGAGAAAATGGCTGCTTCGGAGGGGAAGGTCCTTCCCCTCCCTAGGCCCCACCCCCAAATCTACAGGGATTTCCCCACCCAGAGCTGGCAATCTTAGGCATGGGGGTTGCTCAGAAGTTTTATCATATGCAGCTATCGGGAGGGGCTGTGGCTCAGTGGCAGAACAGCCCAGTGTGCAGAAGGTCCCAGGTTCAATCCCCGGCATCCCCAGTTAAAAGGGACCAGGCAGGAGGCGATGGGAAAGTTCTCTGCCAATAGACAATGCTGACCTTGATGGATTGAGGATCTAATTCAGTATAAGGCAGCTTCATGCATGTTCACGTTTGGTGAGGGCCTTGTGAATCGGTGGTAGAGCATCTGCTCGACACACAGAAGGTCCCAGGTTCAATCCCCGGTATCAAGTTAAAAGGACCAGGCAGGAGGTGATGGGAAAGGCCTCCGTCTGAGACCCTGGAGAGCCATGAAGTGGGGCTGTGGCTCAGTGGCAGAGCATCTGCTTGGCAGGCAGAAGGCCCCAGGTTCAATCCCTGGCATCTCCAGTTAAAAGGACCAGGCAGGAGGGGATGGGAAAGGCCTCCGTCTGAGACCCTGGAGAGCCATGAAGTGGGGCTGTAGCTCAGTGGCAGAACCTCTGCTTGGCATGCAGAAGGTCCCAGGTTCAATCCCCGGCATCTCCAGTTAAAACGGACCAGGCAGGAGGTGGTGGGAAGGACCTCCGCCTAAGACCCTGGAGAGCAGCTGCCAGTCTGAGTAGGCAATACCGACTGTGATGGACCAGGGGTCTGATTCACTACAAGGCAGCTTCACATGTTCGTTCTAAAGCACAGACCTCCGCCATGTGGCAGGGTGGACTTCTATAGATGACCCGGAAAAGAAAACAAAAGCTGCACACGCTAATTTAAATTCCTAGGTGCAAATGTACACATCATTGCTGTAATTTAGAAATGCAACTCGACGTAGTGCCAACTCTGTCTGGGGCATCAGGTGGAGCTCGGTGGCTTGAGTGACAGCTGTCACTCAAAAGTCTCCAAAAAAAGCTTCTTCGGCAAAAAGCAAACCAATACAACTGCAGCTCCATTTCTCCATCCTATTTCATTAGACAAAAGAGGTACGTGGATATTTCAGACCTCCAACAAAGGTCATCCTTGCATTGTGGGACTCCCCCAGAGCAAATAAGGCCCCCCCCCAGGCAGTTTGGGGTTGGGAAAACTATTGGGTGTAGTAAATAAGAAGCTGGAGACCGACTGGTGATGAAGGTGCATAGAAAGTTTATGTAGATATAATGGTGAATATATACACAGAGATATACAGGCTATCATACAGCATACCATGCCTTCACTTGAGAGACTAAGTCCCCACCTAGCTTATCAAGCTTACAGCTTATATACTAAACCTAGCCAATCACTAACAAGGTGAATTAATTACCTGCTCTAACAATGCCTGATAGAGAACACCTGCTAGTATAACACCTGGCTGTAATCACTTAATCACTAGCATGACAGCTAGGAATGTCAAACAGATCAAACTGATCTAGTAACTGCTTGCTACCTCAATTACCATATATCTCAATAAAAACAGTGTGTGTGGGGGGGAGGCTGAAGCCACTCCTCACCTTGCACTGCAGTTCTTCTTTTTTAAGGGGCCTGGGGATCTCCCGCTTTTACAACTGATCTCCAGCGGACAGAGATCAGCTCCCCTGGAGAAAATGGCTGCTTCGAAGGATGGACTCTATGGGATTGTACCCTGTGGAGGCCCCTCCCCTCCCCAAACCCCGCCCTCTCCTGGCTCCACCCCCAATATCTCCAGGTATTTTCTAACCCAGACCTGGCAACCCTACTGCCACAGGAAGTGGGTACAGGCACAAAATGGCTGCCGCAGGAGGTGGGTACAGCCACAAAATGGCTGCCGCAGCTTCCCTTCAATCACCGGTGCAGATCTTTTGTGCTGTGGTGGCAGCTGCTGCCGAAGAAACGTTTCTAAAAATCTGCTCGGCCGATCAAATCTCCAGTGGCCAATCAGAAGCCTTGCCCGACTAGCCCCACCCACTTTCTAAGCACACTTGACGGGCTCCAGGCAAAGTGTCAGCAGGTGCCATGGACCTAAATTCTAAGCATTAAGTATCACTTCCCTTCCACAATAGGGAGCCGCATACCACCAAAGAGCTCCCAGGGTCTCCTGGCTGATCTACAGCAACATTTCTTCGTCAATAAGGCCCCTAAATAAGTTTCTAAAAAGGGATGAATTCGGCAGAAAATACTATTTTCTCTGCCTGGCGAGGCATTAAAGCATCTGCCTGTTCCCTGAAGAGACCAGAATGGGGAGTGCCCCGGATTTAGAAGGAAGCAGCCCTGGGAATCGATGTAAATAACAAGTATTTCATTATTTGGTTTGCTCCCCGTTGGGTCCTGACCTTTGGAACTCCAGGCCACTGCGGCAGTTAATTCATCACACCCGCGTCTATGCAGGAAAGGGAAAGAAAGAGTCGGAACGGCTCGCGAGGGCCTGTGAGAAGCTGGGAAAGAATTTGCATGAATCACCGAGGCAGATGGAAACGATTACCGACAACAGAGGGAAAATAGTTATCTCCCAGGCTTCCATCAACAAAGCCGAGGATCTAACTGATCTCCAAGGTAGCGAATAGATTCATGGACGAAAGGTCCATCTGTGGCTTACTAGCCCAAGAGACGAAAGGAAGTCTCTGTTAGAATCATAGCATTGTAGAGCTGGAAGGGACCTCCAGGGTCATCTAGTCCAACCCCCTGCACAAGGCAGGAAATTCACACATACCTCCCCCCTACACCTCCAGTGACCCCTGTTCCATGCCCAGAAGATAACAAAAAAACCAGTTTGGTGTAGCGGTTAAATGTGTGGACTTTATTGTGGGAGAACTGGGTTTGATTCCCCACTCCTCCACCTGCAGCTGCTGGATGACCTTGGGCAACCAATAGTTCTGTCAGAGCTGTTCTCTCAAGGACTCGAAAGACCTCTCTCAGCCCCACCTACCTCACAGGGTGTCTGTTGCGGGGAGGGGAAGGGAAAGGAGTTTGTAAGCCGCTCTGAGACTCCGAGTGAAGGGCGGGGTGTAAATCCAATCTCCTCCTCCACCGCTTCCTCTTCTTCTTCTGGATCTCCAGCCAAACTGGCCTGGAGAACAATTGCTTCCTGACCCCAAAGTGGCAATCAGCATTTCCCTGGGCGTGGAAGAAAGGGCCGCGAGAACTTAGCACTGAGACCTCACAGGGTGTCTGTTGTGGGGAGGGGAAGGGAAAGGGGTATAAATCCAATCTCCTCTTCTTCTTCTTCTTCTTCTTCTTCTTCTTCTTCTTCTTCTTCTTCTTCTTCTTCTTCTTCTTCTTCTTCTTCTTCTTCTTCTTCTTCTTCTTCTTCTTCTTCCTGCCCTCCCTCTCGTGATCTGCCTCAGTTCACAGAATCAGCCTTATTATTAGAGACAGTAAATCACTGTTATGTGCTTCAATGCTTAGTTCTCATCCCCAACGGAAATAAAACTGCCTTGGTATTCTTCCCACCACCCCCCAGTCCATGTTTGAACACTCCCTGCATTTCAGGAAAAGAGCATCGGACGAATTTCCGGCTGTCACCAAGCAAACGGCCTTTCCAAGAGACCAGCCAGGAAATCAAAGATGGAGGAACGGCCTGGAATTCTCACGGGAGCCTTAAGACTGTCAATATTGTCTCTTCTGGCAGGGAATATTCTCCACGTGCCTTTCTCGGCGTGACATCTGGCTGATTTGATAGAGGACATCTATTCCTATGAAGGGGGTGCTGTGATTTGGGGGGGGAGCTTCACCCGTTGAATTCCTGCCTCAGGGAAATGTGGGCTGTGTGTGGGGAAACGCTGAAGAGTCTCAGTGCTTTTTAGTTTTGGGGGAAAGATGGCTAGGGAAACAGGACATGATAGACGTTTATAAAATTGTGCATAGGGTACAGGCAGTGGATTGAGTGAGCTTTTTCGCCCTCTGCCAGAATGCTAGGCCGCAGTTGGTACAAGACAGGGAAAGGCAAACATGTCTTTACTTGGAGAGTAATTAAAGTAGGGAATTCACAGACCGATTTCACACAAGAGCTCTGCCACGGTGGCGACTCCCTCTGCCCCGCTTCTATCGGTCAATTTCCCACTCGAAGCCGCGTGGCCGCATTTTGACACGCGGCTTTGCCCGATTTTCACCGCGGCTTCGTGATCCCCCCCAAACAGGATCACGAAACCGCAGGGGAAACCGGGCGAAGCCGCAGGTAAAAATGCGGCCGTGCGGCTTCAAGTGGGAAATTGACCAATAGAAGCGGGGCAGCGGGAGGCACGACCGTGGCACGGCTTTTGTGTGAAATCGGTCACAGAGATAGCCAAGAGCAGTGTTCCCTCTAAGCTGAGTTAGTGTGAGCCAGCTCACAGTTTTTTAGCCTCTGGCTCACATGTTTTTGTCTTAGCCCAAGAAGGGATGGATCTCTATTATAAATCTCTGGATCCCAGTGCGAGTAGATGACATTAAGGAGAAGACCTCGGTCGCTGTGCTGTTTGTTGGGTCCCCCCCCCCCAAGACAACTGTCTGGCCACTTTGTGGAACAGGAAGCTGGAAGAGAGGGACTGCTGTTCCGATCTGGCAAGACACCTCTTCCGTTCTTATGAACAGTCCTTGCATGCATGAATATTTGGAGCTGCTATACAAGGAGTTGGGCAGAGAGTGCGGAGGCTGGTGATAACTCTCAGACCAGGAAAAGTCATTCTGAGAGCCCCGACTCTTTAACTGGAAATGTGACAGGTGGACTTTCTGGATGCAAACTGATTGCTTTTCCAACCCTTAAATCAGGGGTGTCAAACTCATTTGTTGCAGGTTAATGGAGGAGAAGTCTATCAATGCCGACTAGCCGTAGTGACTGAGGGGAACCTCCCCATTCAGAGACAGTCAACCTTTGAATCCCAGAGTTAGGAGGCAACCTCAGGGGAAGGCCTCGGCCTCTCTGCCCTGTTGTTGCCCCTCCAGAGGAGCTGGTTAGCCACTGTCTGAGACAGGATGCTGGACTAGATGGACCCTCACTGGTCTGATCTGACACCTCTTGCCCTGAATTATTGCAATCAAAACGTCTGTGCTGTTGCAATCCTGAGTATGCTGTTCAGGTGTGTATCTCTTAGGGTTGCCAAGTGACTTACCGGCTACAGCGGGGGAGCGGTGGCCCCTTTCCGGGACATGCGCGCGCACGCACCGCAATGACGTCACTCGGAAGTGACGTCATTATGTTACGACTGGTGGCAACTCCCTCTCACTGTGCATTTCCATTCTTTAACGGTGAGAACCAGGGATTGAAATTGGAGCTTTTTGCGTGCCAAGCAGATGCTCTCCCAGTGGGCCACAGCCTCTCCCCTCAGTGCAATTAACTCTCTCTCCTTCAGTCCAATTAATTCTCCCCTAACAAAGTTTTCTTTTCGCCTCCTTGCTTGGGGAGGGGGGGGTCTCTTGAAACAAACAGCTCAGGGGACACCTATGATTGTCATGTTCAGCATCTCCAATTTCCCATGATCACCACATTCAGGTTTCCAATTTCTTTAGCAGTTCAACAGGCGGAGTATCCCCCATTGTGGCTGTATGGTAGAGGTTTACCAGTTGAATTTATGCCCGTGTTGTTTTTTTGAAAACAAATAGAAAATATGCAAAAGAAAAAGTGATTACACATCACCATTATATATACCAAAAGGTGATTCTATATAACAAAATATAAGAAATAGGAAAAAAGAAGTACCTTCAAAAGAAGAAATGATAAATAAAATTCTGGAAACTGTGGAGATGGATAAATTGACTTTAATATTGAGAGGACAAAAAGAAGAAAGATTTCAAAATACATGGTCAAGGTTTTATAAATGGCTCGAAGACAATAACAAATGAACAATATTGACATTCAACAATTTAGAAGAGAATATAGAATACGTGTAATTATAATGCATAATACTTATACAAAAATTAATGGTGATAAACTATGGCTACTATATAAATAGACAATGTAGGAGGTAACAAACTAGATAAAACAGAGAAGTATATGAAATCCCCAATCTATATGTCTGTCTGTTTGTTTTTTCTTTTTGTTTGTTTGATATAAAGATAAAAATTCTTATATATAAAAAAAGAAATAGGAAACCTTTCTCCCCAACACCCCCTTCATTACACTGAAGGGTTTTTTGGACACTGTCTATAAAATACAATAAAACTTACTTCTGTTATGATACATTTATAGACAACATTTTACATTTCAAATTCCGTAACTAATCTGTTTTTCATCTGAATTATTAATTTCACCATTGTGGCATACTCAGGACTAAGTATTTTTGCCATTTCTGCATATTCACTATTACTTTTGGCGAATAGGTAATATAACAAAAATGCAGAAGGGAAGTCTATTTCCTTTCCCCATAATTTAACAGCCTACAAGCCATACATCTAAGTATTTTAGAGATAATTTGCAACTGCATAGATAAATACGGCTAGATCACATGTGCACTTTTTAATCCTGCTGATAGTAAAATATTTAGTTTCTGCTGTTCAGAAACATTCTGTAGGCAGTCAGTCCAGGGAGTAATATATTGGTTGCAAAAAGTCAACTTGATCCTTACAGTAAATACAAAAACGTTTCTCGGGGGAATTCTACTAAAATGCCCCTTCAGCTCAGCATCTAAGTAACACAAAAGAGCAACGATATTCTGGAACTATGAAATAAAAGAAATATTCAGACAGTTCGAACATTTTCTGATGAGTGGAAGTAAACAGGGGAGGATTTCCGATCAGCTTTGAATTTTATCATGGTTTGATCTTTTTAAAATAAACATTTTTTCAGTGACGTTTAATATTCTGAGCTTTGAATCAATTGGGCTCAGCCAAGTTCCCAGCCAGGAGTCAGCTGTTTCTAGTTCCCATAAAGATGGTACAGCATTATATTCACAGAGTGATAGTCTGAAATTAATAGCTTGGTACCATGCTGTTGTTGATACTTGAGGAGTCCGAGTTCTAGCCATACCACAGTCAAGGGTACGCTGGGAGGAAGACAGAGGAACTTGCAGGAGGAGGAGGAAGAGGAGGAGGAGGAGGAGATTGGATTTATACCCCGCCCTTCACTACCCAAAGGAGTCTCAGAGTGGCTTACAAACTCCTTTCCCTCCCCCTCCCCACAACAGACACCCTGGGAGGTGGGTGGGACTGAGAGTGCTCTTGACAGAAACGGCTCTTTTTCAAGAACAGTTCTGACAGAACTATGGCTTGCCCAAGGCCATCCAGCAGCTGCAAGTGGAGGAGTGGGGAATCAAACCCCGTTCTCCCAGATTAGAGTCCGCACACTTAACCACTACACCAAACTGGTACACACGTACACACACACACAAATACCAAAAAAGAGAAAGAGAGAGAGATGGTAAACTGCTTATCCGCATGGCAGGTATCGGCACACATCTATTGGAGACTGGTTGTGTAACTGTCAAGGGGCCGTAGTGGCTCAGTGGTTAAGTCGGAAGATCGGTAGTTCGGCCGTTCGAGACCCGAGTGTGCCGCATGACGGAGTGAGCTCCCGTCTCTGGCCCCAGCTCCTGCCAACCTAGCAATTCGAAAGCAAGAAATTGCAAGTAGATGGGAACAGTGGGAAGGGAACAGCGTTCTGTGTGCCTTGACGTCTAGTCATGCTGGCCACATGACCATGGAGAAGTCTTTGGACAACACTGGCTCTTCGGCTTGGAAGCGGAGATGAGCACCACCCCCTAGAGTCAGAGTCGACTGGCTATCGAGCAAGGGAAACCTTTACCTTTACTGTATACCTGTCAAAGGGGCTATGCTGTAGTTTTCGTTTACCAGTTTTTCCCTACTTTATGATTTCCCCAATGGCGAAATTTCTGTCTACAACAGAGGTCCGGCACAAAAAGCCTGTGGTCACCTTTGGAAACCTGACACAGGGTGGTGGGCACGACTACAAAACGGCTGCAGCAGGGGGTGGGTCCAACCACAAAATGGCTGCCGTGGGAGGTGGACATGCACACATATAGGAATCCCAGGTGTGGGGAAGAAGAGAAGTTATTAAAAAAACACTAGTAAAGAGTAGTGAGAGAGAATAAAACCGACACTGGTGGCAGCTCCAACTGAAACAACATTATTTTTTTTTCTGAACGGCCCGTCGGAGAGCCAGTTTGGTGTAGTGGTTAAGTGTGCGGACTCTGGGAGAACCAGGTTTGATCCCCTACTCCTCCACTTGCACCTGCTGGATGACCTTGGCCAAGCCATAGTCCTGTCAGAGCTGTCCTTGGAAAAGAGCCGTTTCTGTCAGAGCTCTCTCAGCCCCACCCTACCTCACAGGGTGTCTGTTGTGGGGAGGGGAAGGGAAAGGAGTTTGTAAGCCGCTCTGAGACTCCTCTGGGTAGTGAAGGGCGGGGTATAAATCCAATCTCCCCCTCCTCCTCTTCTTCTTCTTCTTCTACCACCCATTTTCCCTTTGTGATACTGATGGATAACAGGCCGACGGTCCAGGAAGTCACTCCTCAGAGAAAACTTCCAGCATTAAAAAGACCGCAATTGTTCATTGGAAATGGTAATTATGAGCTGACTCGTTCTGGCCAACTGAACAGAATTTAATTTAATTTTTTTTCTTTTAAGTTTAAACTGAGATCTCCTTCCTTTGGTTCAAATGGTCCGCTCTGAGTCACTCGCTATTCCGATTGTCTCTGCAGTCGCCGACCTTTCCTTGGTCTCGGTTTATTACGTCCCTCGTTTGGAGCCGTTCCAGCCAGCCGTTCCGTTGATTTACCCAAGACTATTTGTGCTGTGAAGCAGTCTTCACGGTTCCCCTTTCGACTCCCCACAGCTTTGTGTCTGTATATTGGGGATCTAACGCAGGAGTCCCCAACACGGCACCCGCTGACATGTTTCCTGGGTAGGGCTGGGGGGGGGCGCTATTTGCAGCAAGGCTTCTTCTTTTTTAAAAAAAAAACATTTTTATTGGGATATAAAAAGTCAAACACATATCAAACTTACATTTGTTATATATCCTTTCCACCTCCCCCCCCTTCTTAGGCTTCCCACAGTGCTCCAACCTCCAGCCCATGTCTTAAATTCTATTATTTACTCCTTCCACCTTCATTTCACATCTATAGGTAACTTCTTTTTCAACTTTTGTTCTTCTACGTTATATATTTATCTCTATTCTATTAACGTTTATATTTCAATAGTTATCAAAGCAAAGCAAATAGTCCTTCACATCCCAGTATTTCTCTAAATAGTCTTTCAGATCTTTCCAATCTGCAAAAAAATCTTCTGCTTCCAAGTTTTTAAGTTTCCTTGTCATTTTGTCCATTTCAACCATAAAAAGTAATTTTTTTATCCATTCACCCACTTCTGGGACTTTATCTTGTTTCCAACTTTGACCATACGTCATTCCGGCAGTCGTGATCATATACCACATCAATGTTCTTTTTGCCATATTGACATCCTCCATTTTAAGTCCCAATAATAATATTTCCGGTTCTTTCTTAAAAGTACACTTCACTATTTTTTCCATTTCTGCATGTATTTCAGTCCAAAAGATTTTTGCTTTATCACAAGTCCACCACATATGATAAAACGGCCCCTCTGCATTTTTACATTTCCAACATTTGTTTGGCATATTACCATTCATATCTGCAATTTTTTTGGAGGCTTCTGATTGGCTATTAGAGATTTGACTAGCCGTGCAGACTTCTTTAAAAAAATGTTGCTTTGGCAGCCGCTGCCTCCCCACATCCCGCCTTCTCTAGGCTCCAACCCCGAACCTCCAGGAATTCCTAACCCGGAGTTGGCAACCCTCTCGTTAGCAAACGAGATAGAACCTGATAAAAATCCTGAATGAGTCAAAGTAGGGAATGAAATGACAACCCCCGGAGACAATCGGAGAGGTGATGAAAGTGCGCCGAGGGAGTGTGCTTACTCCCTTAACCGAGCAGGTGGGCTGCTTGGTTGCAAAGGATACCGCCGTCCAATACTCCCTCTAAGCTGTGGAGTCCTGTGAGCAAAAATCCTACTTTGTGAGCTGCTGGCATTGAAGCTGTGAGTGAGCCATTTGGCTCCTGCATCAATTGGTTTGCTCTGGAGCCCTCCTTCCTGAGCGAAGACAAAATGTGTGAGCTGGAGGCTAAAAAACGGTGAGCTAGCTCACACTAACTCAGCTTAGAGGGAACACTGCCGCTGTCTTCCTCAAACGCCTTCGATGCCATTTGTTCGAGGATGGCTTCAGTTCTTACACGGCTGGAAGAGCCTGCATAGGGTTCAGAGTTTACCTGTCCCCTTCAGGCTTACCTGGTCAATTGGAGGTAGTCAACCTCTAAATGGCAGAGCCAGAAGGCAACATCAGGGGAAGGTCTCGGCCTCTCGGCCTTGTTGTTGGCCCTTCAGAGGACCTGGCTGGCCCCTGTGTGAGACAGGATGCTGGACTAGATGGACCCTCACTGGTCTGATCCAGCAGGGCTCTTGTTATGTTCTTATCAGGGCAGGCCTCAGCCTCTGTGTCCTGTTGTGGTCCTCCAGAGGGCCTGGTTGGCAGCTATGTGAGACAGGAAACTGGGTTAGTTTGATCCAGCAGGGCTCTTGTGATGTTCTTAGGAAGGCCTTGGCCTCTTTGCCCTGCTGTTGGACCTCCAAGAGAACCGGTTGGCCACTATGTGAGGCAGGATGCTGGACTAGATGGACCACTGGTCTGATCCAGAAGGGTTCTTCTGTTGTTCATATGATGGCCTCAGCCCCCATACCCTGTTGTTGGCCGTCCAGAGGAGCTGGTTGGCCACCATGTGAGACAGGATGCTGGACTAGATGGACCCTCACTGGTCTGATCAGCAAGACTCTTTTGATGTTCTTATCAGGGGGAGGCCTCGGCCTCTAAGTCCTGTTGTTGTCCCTCCAGAAGAACTGGTTGGCCACTGTGTGAGACAGGATGCGGGTCTAGATGGACCACTGGTCTCATCCAGCGGGGCTGTTCTGATGTTCTTCTCTCTCACCTCAAGGCCCAGGATGTTGGGCTGGCAGCTGTGGTCGGCACCTTGGAATGTTGAAGGCAGCTGAAGGTTCTACAGAGGCTGCCATTTGGTCCATCTCCAAGTAGCCTTGCATTATGTTGCGGTTTTGGAAGACTGGTTGTTTTAGGCTCAGCTGCCCCTTGAGAATGATACCCCTGAGTATACCGACTCTGATTTCCAAATCGTAAAGCGTGCAAAGAACAGTGCATGACCGTTACGCTGACAATCTTCCGACTGGAAGGGAAAGGGAGAGGACGACGCTTGAACATTTCCCCACCTGTTTCTGGACCGGCTAGTTGCTTCCAATGTTCCCTCTAAGCTGTGGAGTCTTGTGAGCAGAAATTCTACCTTGTGAGCTACTGGCATTAAAAGTTGTGAGCGAGCAATTTGGCTACTGCATATATTAGTTTGCTCTGGAGCCATCCTCCCTGAGTTAAGACAAAAATCTGTGAGCTGGAGGCTAAAAAACTGTGAGCTGGCTCACACTAAGTCAGCTTAGAGGGAACACTGGTTGCTTCTATTCCGATTTCCAGCAATCAAAGGTGGTCGAGCAAATTGTTTCTCTTTGTGGAACTGGCATGGAATCAGGATATTGTAAAATTGTCACAAAACTGAAGTCTCCTTGGATGGATCCAGCCATACAGATCCGCCCAAGACATTACCTAATCACATTCCACATGCAAAACCGGGTCTGCGTTTCCAAATAATTGAGGAAATGCCTTTCCAGTTCGGAGCCAGATGACCCTTTGGTTTGTTGCTCAGAAGCCTGAGCAGACAACTGATTCTTCATCGTCATGATTTATCAGCAAGTGACCGTGGGGATCCAGAAGACGCATTGCAACATCTCTCCATCCTTGACTATTGGCTGACCCTAGTGGAAGGGAGGAAATTGTACAAATGCTCCACATTCGGAGGCACGAAGCCTCCGAATCCCAGAGCCAGGAGGCAACCTCAGGGGAAGGCCTCGGCCTCTCTGCCCTGTTGTTGGCCCTCCAGAGGAACTGGTTGGCCGCTGTGTGAGACAGACTGTTGGACTAGGTTGACCACTGGTCTGAATCCAGCAGGGCTCTTCTGATGCTCTTACGAAGGCGTCAGCCTCTCTGCCCTGTTGTTGGCCCTCCAGAGGAACTGGTTGGCCGCTGTGTGAGACAGACTGTTGGATTAGGTGGACCACTGGTCTGAATCCAGCAGGGCTCTTCTGATGCTCTTACGAAGGCGTCAGCCTCTCTGCCCTGTTGTTGGCCCTCCAAAGGAACTGGTTGGCCACTGTGTGAGACGGGTTGCTGGACTGGATGGACCCTCACTGGTCTGAATCTAGCAGGGCTCTTCTGATGCTCTTACGAAGACCTTGGCCTCTCTGCCCTGTTGTTGGCCTTCCAGGGGAACTGGTTGGCCACTGTGTGAGACAGGATTCTGGGCTAGATGGATGACTGGTCTGATCCTGCAAGGGTCTTCTTAGGTTCTTATCAGTGGAAGGCCTCGGCCTCTCTGCCCTGTTGTTGGCCCTCCAGAGGAACTGGTTGGCCACTGTGTGAGACAGACTGTTGGACAAGGTGGACCACTGGTCTGACCCAGCAGAATAACCCAGTGATTATACAAAATGGGGCTCCTTCTCCGTAGCCCATGAAATCTCCACCAGTTCCAGCATGTCGGACTCTGGCTAGATACCCTCAAGAGGAGGTTTTTGGTGTCAGTGGAGCCAAATCCAAATCCAGAACTGAAAGCCACGCAGGACCTTTGACTAAGACCAACCAAAATAAGACACAAATGTCTGCAAGCATTTGAGTTTTCCGGAGCACTTAGCAGCCAAGAGAACCACCTGCCTGGCATTCTGTACAGGATACAGAGAAGAGGCCTTAAGGTATGTATGTGTGTTGTGCTCTCTAGGGTTGCCAGGTCTGGGTTAGAAAATGCCTGAAGACTTTGGGGGTGGAGCCAGGAGAGGGCGGGGTTTGGGGAGGGGAGGAGCCTCAGCAGGGTCCAAAGTCACAGAACCCACCCCTCGAAGCAGCCATTTTCTCCAGGGGAGCTGATCTCTGTCGGCTGGAGATCGGATGTGAAAGTGGGGGATCCCCAGGCCCCCCCTGGAGGCTGGCAACCTGACTCGTCGCTTCCAACTTATGGTTCCCCAATGAATAAATATCCTCCCAAACATCCTGTCATTAACAGCCGTGCTCAACTCCTGCAAACTGAGTGGTGTGGCTTCCTGGATTGAGTCCATCCATATCCTCTTGGGCAGCGGTGTCAAACATGTGGCCCGGGGGCCGGATCAGGCCCCCCGGAGGACTTCTATCAGGCCCGCAGTGGAACTGGCTGTCTTCTGCTTCTTCTTCCAGTTCCGCTGCTGCCGCTGCGTCATCGTAGGTTTGCAGCTTACAGATACACACCCGAACAGCACACTCAAGGTTGCAACAGCACAGACATTTCAATGCAATGATTCAGAGCAAGAGGTGTCCATTATCAGACACGGTCAAATAAACAAAATATTGCAAGAGTGCTACTGTTTTAAGCATGTTTTTATTTTAAGTTTAAAAAAAAACACCTTTGTGTTTGTGTCCTTTAAAAAGTTTATATCTCCACTACCTGGCATCACGTTTTATGACACACATGGCCCGGCCCAACAAGGTCTCATTTATGTCAGATCCGGCCCTCGTAACAAATGAGTTCGACACCCCTGCTCTTGGGTCTTCCTCTCTTCCTACCGCCTTCCATTTTTCCTAGCATGATTGTCTTTCCGAGGGACACTCATCTTCCCATAATGTGATCAAAGTACCAGAGCCTCAGTTTAGTCATTTTGACTTCTGGGGAGAGGTCAGGCTTGATTTGATCTAAAACCCACTTATTTGCCTTTTGGGTGGTCCGTGGCAGGGGTCGTTTCCTGCAGGAGCGCACAGGAGCGGAGCTCCGGCAGTAAAGAGCCCAGGGGGCGGGCACATGCAACAAGCCCCACCCCCTGCTCCCAGCAGCCCTCAGTCAGAGCAAGAAGCAGCCAGATAAGTTGCAGAGCTCTCCCCCCCGGCCCCCCGGTCCAAAACAGTCCAGTGGCACCTTTAAGGTAAAGGTAAAGGTTTCCCTTGCTCGAAAGCCAGTCGAATCCGACTCTAGGGTTGCGGTGCTCATCTCCATTTCCAAGCCGAAGAGCCAGCGCTGTCCGAAGACGTTTCCGTGGTCATGTGGCCGGCGTGACTAAACACCAAGGCGCACGGAACGCTGTTCCCTTCCCACCGAAGTGGTCCCTATTTATCTACTTGCAATTTCTTGCTTTCGAACTGCTAGGTTGGCAGGAGCTGGAACTGGAGACGGGAGCTCACTCCGTCATGCGGCATCCGGGTCTTGAACTGCTGAACGAACGACCTTCCACAGCCTGCAGTTCAGCGTCTTAACCACTTGAGCCACCGCAGCTCCTAAGACCAGGTTTTATTCAGGTACAAGCTCTCCCTCCTCTGTGAGGGCGGATCTGCACGCCCCCCCCCCAATAGCTAGCAATCCAAAAGGGTCCAGTGGAGCCTGAGCGGCGGGCGTTGCCTTCTGACACACTTCCGGTGTGCAAATGAGTTATGCTAATGAGCTATGCTAATGAGCTCCTGCACCTCTTTTCCTACTAAATGACCCCTGGTCATGGCGGTAACTTTTGCTCCTGTTTTGAGACTGTGACACCTCTCTCAGCCAGACCTGGCGAGTCCCTGTCTTCTAGGGTTGACAGCTCCGGGTTGGGAAATACCTGGAGATTTTGGGGGTGGAGCCTGGGGAGAGGCGGGGTTTGGGGAGAGGCGGGACCTTGGCGGGGTAGAATGCCATAGTCTACCAGGCCCGCAGCTACAGTGGGGCATTTCGGGGGGGGGCTTAATTAAAAGCCCTGCCCCACAAATAGCCAGGCCAGAAATCTTATTTTTGCATGTTTCCCAAAGGCTCATGGGAATGCTTTTGAAAGACTCACCGTGACCTTGGTGGTATAACAGCTGGACTGGGCTACCAGAAAGGATTGTGGGAGATGCACTGAAGGTGCCACTCTTGAGTGCCCGTCTAAGCGTTCTTGCTCTGTGGAAGGGAACTCCAAAGGGCACGTAAATGCCTTCTGAAGGCAATTAAACGTCCTCTGAGCCGTTTTTTCCTAGGAACTGACGCGCTCGCCGCCCCGTCCCTTGAAAGGAAGGGCTAGAAAGAGGCTCGGAGCCTCCCCCTTTAAAGACAGGCATTCAAATTCATTTAACCATAATTTAACTGCCCCTTTAAAAATCTAAATGCCCCCCGAACAAAAGAAATCCTGGTTACGCGCATGGAATCTACCCTCCAAAGCAGCCACTATTTCCTGGGGGAACCGATCTTGGTTGTCTGGGGAACAATTGCAATAGCGGGAGAGCTCCAGGTGCCCCCTGGAGGTTGGCAAGTCCACTGTCTCCCCAAGTTGTATTTTATGCTATGGGCAGAAAGGACCGCGCTGGGGGAACGGGCTTCAAGTTATCCTCCCAACAACCCAGTGAGCTTCCCGGCAGAGTCGGGATTCGAACCCAGGCCTCCCCCAAACCTGACGCCCCAACCAATGAGAACGTTTCCCCTCTCTCTCTCTGTCTCTCAATTCCGCAGAGAGAAGATGAACTTGTCGTAGAGAGAAAATGAACGGGGAGGGAAGGAGGGAAGATGCAAACCGTTCTTCCGATGTTGCCTGCTGCCTCTGACTTTCCTAATGGCATAACTGGCCCCTCGGGGCCTTCATTTGAAACCTGCAATGTCGCATCTGTCGCTGGAGCCGAATTGGCTCCCTTCCCGAGAGCTCTTTGGGATTCTGTGCTGTCGAGCCCCTTCTTGGCTTGATTTCCCACGATTCCAAAGATATCTCAAGCCGCTCGTAACGGCCTGATTCCTCTCGACTCCATCCCTCAAGCAGCGGTTTGGCTGTCCTTCTTCCCGTGGCTTTGATTTCCTGGACGCACGGGTTTCGTCTCCCAACATTTCCCCCTGTCCCGTGACTGTCCCCGGAGTGAATCAGCCCTCCGAGGAGGCTGTGTAAGTGTTCCGGGCCGGTGGCTTTGGGAGAAAGTTTCCCAAATGTTGTCACATCGAGCCTTCTACGTCAAATCCCCTAAATTAAGACGATGAAGAGTTTTGAATTTCCTTTGAGTGGGTGCCACCGGAGTCTGGGTTATTTTTACTGTGCGATATCGCTTTATTATTAGGTTGGTGTACAACAGAAGTTTGCTCTGAATTGGTTCTCTTCTTTCTTTTTTGTCCTGGGGGGAAAAAACCCTTCTACCGGGCTTCCTTGGTGGTCTCTCATCCAAATGCTAGCCAGAGCCGACCCTGCTTAGCTTCCAACATATGAGAGGAGGAGGAGGAGGAGGAGGAGGAGGAGGAGGAGGAGATTGGATTTATTCCCCACCCTTTACTCGGAGTCTCAGAGCCGCTTACAATCTCATTTCCCTTCCCACAACAGACACCCCGTGAGGTAGGTGGGGCTGAGAGAGTTCTGAGAGAACTGCTCTTTTTCAAGACCAGCTCTGACAGAACTACAGCTTGCCCAAGGTCATCCAGCCAGGTGCAAGTGGAGGAGTGGGGAATCAACCCCGGTTCTCCCAGATTAGAGTCTGCGCACTTAACCACGACACCAGACTGGCTCTCAGGCGATCAGTTGTAATCAGTTGTAATCCCAGGAGAACTCCTGCCACCCCCTGGAGGTTGATATACCTCCACATGCTTCTGCCACAGTGAACTTGTTGGTCTTGACGTTGCCATGACGTTCCTTGAAATTTTGGGGATAACACAGCCGCTCCTCTGCTATTTGAATTCCCGTGGTGGTGTGGTAATAAGGTGTAATCCTTTGGCCAGCCAGAAGAGGTCGCTCAACGATCCAATCCCAAGGGCCTAGAGGCATTCTGGAAGTTTCTTGGTGCCGGCAGCCATCCTTCATGCGGTGCAGAGCAGTCATAAGAGGGCACGGCGGCTCTCTAATGATCGCTGGGTGGAAAAAAAACAACCAGGGCGATGGGCTGTATTTCATGAGGATGCACAGAGACTCACCAGGACCATGCAGGGAGTTGGGTGCTGTTGTGTTTGGATCAGGAGCCATGGAGAACTGTCTAAGCATTGCGAGGGAGAAGGACTCCAGGCCCCACAGCCGAGGGTTCGACGTCCCGTAAACCTCCGATCAGGTTTCCTAATATGTAAAAGGAAGCTATCGGGACAGCCACAGAGGGGAACGCAAATTAGACAACACTTCACAGTCTGGGTACTTGGCAAGCTTCGCCAGGCATCCGTTTGGCAAGGGATGGCCAATCCATCACTTGACGGCCGTGCCCGGAGAAGGACGTGGGCTGGAGCGTGGCCCAGCCGGACCCTGAGACACCCGAACGCTGGCTTTTCTCCCTCAACCAACCGAGGGGCTTTTTATCTTTCATTTTTTGGGGTCCTGAAAATCATATTGGCTGAGCGATTAACACAGCAAGGGCGCACCACCTCATTAAAGAGCAGACGAAGGTTTATGGAGGAGTTAATGTACTTAGTTAATGTAAAGTTAATGTAAAGTTAGGAGCTGCGGTGGCTCAAGTGGTTAAGACGCTGAACTGCAGGCTGTGGAAGGTCGGTAGTCCAGCAGTTCGAGACCCGAGTGTGCCGCATGACGGAGTGAGCTCCCGTCTCTAGTTCCAGCTCCTGCCAACCGAGCAGTTCGAAAGCAAGAAATTGCAAGTAGATGAATAGGTACCACTTCGGTGGGAAGGGAACAGCGTTCCGTGCGCCTCAGTGTTTAGTCATGCCGGCCACATGACCACAGAAACGTCTTTGGACAGCGCTGGCTCTTCGGCTTTCAAACGGAGATGAGCACCGCAACCCTAGAGTCGGATTCGACTGGCTTTCGAGCAAGGGAGACCTTTACCTTTAATGTACTTGATCGGTTAACAGAGAGACAGAGACGGGTTCCTGAGTACATCTCTAAGCTGAGAGAGAGGGTCAGACGGAGGGTGGCACTTTGGAGAAGAAGGGGGAGCCATCTGGAGACAGACAAGGAACAGGAGAGGAGGTGTGGACCTCCAGGGCTTTTGTGGGTGGTGGTGGGGGGGGAAGATTTTTCAGTCTGCATAACTGAAAACTCACAAACTTTTGAGCATTTTAAAAAAAAATTGTCAAAGAGGTTCTATAGCTCCATTCCGGCACTTTCCCCTAGGAAAGAAAAAGGCCCGCTGACCTCACTATGCTTTCTAATTCAAGATGGGGAACTGTGAAGAAGAGGAAGAGAGAAGAGATTGGATTTATACCCTGCCCTTCGCTACCCGAAGGAGTCTCCGAGCGGCTTACAAACTCCTTTCCCTTCCCCTCCCCACCACAGACACCCTGAGAGGTAGGTGGGGCTGAGAGAGCTCTTGAGAGAACTGTTCTTGAGAGGAGGAGGAGGAGGAGGAGGAGGAATCCCTTCTCCTCCCCATAACAGACACCCTGTGAGGTAGGTGGGGCGGAGAGAGCTCTTGACAGAAACTGCTCTTTTTTCAAAGAAAGCTCTTATCAGAACCAGGGGTCATTTCGTAGAAAAAGAGGTGCAGGAGCTCATTAGCATAACTCATTAGCATAACTTATTTGCATAGGCCACACCCCCTGACATCACTGGAAGTGTGTCAGAAGGCAAGACCCACTGCTCAGGCTCCACTGGACTCTTTTGGATTGCTAGCTATTGGGGAAGGGAGTGGGAGGTACGTATAGATCTGTCCTCACAGAGGAGGGAGAGCTTCTACCTGAATAAAACTTGGTCTTAAAGGTGCCACTGGACTGTTTTGGGTCAGGGGGAGCTCTGCAACTTACCTGGCTGCTTCTTGCTCTGACTGAGGGCTGCTGGGAGCAGGGGGTGGGACTTGTTGCATGTGACCGCCCCCTGGGCTCTTTATTTATTTATTTATTTATTTATTTATTTATTAGACTTTTACCCCGGACTTTACTGCCGGAGCTCCGCTCCTGTCTGCTCCTGCGGGAAATGACCCCTGAGAACAACTACTAACCTACCTGACAGGGTCGTTGGGAGGCTAACATCAACGTCGCAGACGGCTGCCGGGAAAGGGCTGGGGTGAAAAGGGCCGCTAAAGTAATAAATGGTTGCCGTCCAGGAAGGTCTGGGAAAAAGAGGGGGGGGGGAGAGAGAGAGAGAGAGAGAGAGATGAGCCACGGCTGAATAATTAATGTTCCTTTCCCAGCCGTGTTGAGACTAAAATGAGCGGCTGGAAGCAGCGCCTGGAAAGGGCAGGCCAATTACACCCCACTCAGTTTCCAGCAAACAGATCTCTCTCTGTCCCCCACCTTTCGCAGCAGCAGGGCCAGAACACGTGGCCCAACCATGGGATGCGGCTCCCGGGTTTGCACCTGGCGCCCGTTCCTCTTTTCGCGCCTTCGTCCAGGTAGCCCGAGGGCGTCTCCTCCTTGAGCCAGCGCGTCACCGCGTGTACGTGCAGCGGCATTTCGGGTAGGCAGTGAGAATATAGGCCTGCCACCTCTCTCTTTTGTAATGCCCTCTTCCCATACACGCCTCGAAGAGTGCCGTGCTCGAAAGATCAAAACCTCCTGGTGGCCCCTGGCCCGAGGGGCGCCCGTCTTGCCTCGACCAGGGCCGGAGTTTCTTTGCGCTGGCCCTGGCCTGACACCCGTCTATTTACTGTCTGCCGGCAACTGGCTTTTAATTTATGGCACCATTGGGCCAGAGCTTTATAGCCAATGGACCGCTGATTGTTTGAATTGTTATAAGGGGAATTTCGTAGAAAAAGAGGGTCAGGAGCAGTGTTCCCTCTAAGCTGAGTTAGTGTGAGCTAGCTCAGTTTTTTAGCCTCTGGCTCACACATTTTTGTCTCCGCTCAGGAAGGAGGGCTCCAGAGCAAACTCACTGATGCAGTAGCCAAACTACTTGCTCACAGCTTTAATGCCACTCGCTCACAGAGTAGAATTTTTGCTCACAGGACTCCACAGCCATGGTCAGGAGCTCATTAGCATAACTCATTAGCATAACTCATTTGCATATGCCACACACCCCGACATCACCGGAATCGCTGTCATCTGGAGATCAATCATAATTCTGGGAGATCTCCAGGTCCCACCTAGCTTTAAGCAAACCCCTCCCCCCCTACCCTATATAATTAAGAAGAGAAGAAGAGATTGGAGTTATACTCTGCCCTTCACGACCCAAAGGAGAGCGTCTTACAAACTCCTTTCCCTTCCCCCTCCCCACAACAGACACCCTGTGAGGTGGGTGGGGCTGAGAGAGCTCTGAGAGAAACTGCCCTTTTTTCAAGAACAGCTCTGACAGAACAACGGCTTGCCCAAGGTCATCCAGCAGGTGCAAGTGGAGGAGTGGGGAACCAAACCCGGTTCTCCCAGATTGGAGTCCGCGCACTTAACCGCTGCACCAAACTGGCTCTTACACTGGCAATTAAAGGAATTCACTCCCACAAGATTTAAGAGATGGCAATTGCCTGGAGACTGAGCCATACGAGGGCCCCGGTCACACAGGACAGATAACGCGGGGGGGGGGGGGCTGTTTGCCCTGGAGCAAAATAAAGTGTGGTAGCCCGATCACACGTTCCCCCGAGTCTCCGTGCTTAGGCCGTTAGCTGGCGATCACACGGCGATGCTGCAGCGTGGTAAAGAAACGGCACGATCACACAAGCATTTCGCGTTTGTGTGCATGCGCAGTTCCGCAGAGCAGCACTGCTTTCAGTTTTGTGTTTGTGCACATGCGCTTACGAAAAACATCCGGTTTGAGACGGGATGTGGACGGGCGGGGGATGCTACGGGATACTAGCGCTCCCGCGATCAGACGCCCGCCTGTGCCGCGCGTTTTCCAGATACTAGTGCACTTTCCTTGGTACTTTTTAACTCCGCGTCTTCGGCGGGACGCCATGGGTGCGCTATGCTTCCCAGATGTTGCGGTGTGATCGCGCCCCGAAAATCCGCCCGACACTTGTGCCTTTCGCGTGGCAAATTCTCCGTGTGACCAGGGCTGAGGAAAGGCTAAGGGCCTTGGGAACGCTTAGTTTGGAGAAGAGGAGACTGAGGGGGGCGTGATTGCTCTCTTTAAATATTTGAAAGGCTGTCATTTGGAGGAGGGCCAGGAGCTGTTCCAGTTGGCAGCAGAGGAGAGGACCGGAAGCAACGGGTTTAAATTACGTGCAGAAAGGCATCGGCTGGATAGTAGGAAACACTTGTTCACAGTCAGAGTGGTTCAAAGGTGGAATCAGCTGCCTAGAGAGGTGGGGATCTCCCCTTCACCGGCGGCTTTCAAGAAGAGGTTGGATAAATATTTGTCAGAGATGCTTCAGGCTGGTCCTGCATTGGGCAGGGGGTTGGACTAGATGGTCTCTGTATGGCCCCTTCCAACTCGACGATTTTATTCCAGGGGTGGCCAAACGGTGGTTTCCCCCTTGCTTGAAAGCCAGTCGAATCCGACTCTAGGGATGCGGTGCTCGTCTCCGTCTGCAAGCCGAAGAGCCAGCGCTGTCCGAAGATGTTTCCCGTGGCCATGTGGCCGGCACAACTAGATACCGAGGCGCACGGAATGCTGTTCCCTTCCCACCGAAGCGGTACCTACTTAAAGGTAAAGGTTCCCTTGCTCGAAAGCCAGTCGAATCTGACTCTAGGGTTGCGGTGCTCATCTCCGTTTCAAAGCCGAAGAGCCAGCGCTGTCCGAAGACGTTGCCGTGGTCACGTGGCCACTAAACACCAAGGCGCACGAACGCTGTTACCTTCCCAGGAGCTGGAACTAGAGACGGGAGCTCACTCCATCATGCAGTACCCGGGTCTCGAACTGATGAACTACTGACCTTCCACAGCCTGCAGTTCAGCATCTTAACCACTTGAGCCACCGCAGCTCCTATTTATCTACTTCCAATTTTCTTGCTTTCGGACTGCTAGGTTGGCAGGAGCCGGGGCCAGAGACGGGAGCTCACTCAGACGACGTTCGTTTCCTTTGGCGCCTTGAAGAGCAGCTGGTCACAAGAAGCCACATCTGCTGGTTCCTGCAGCGTAAGAGCTGGACGGGTCATTCGGTCATGCTCGCACACACCCTCCCATCATTGCTGTTCTGTACAGAAACTAGGAAACCCTGAGAGTGAATTTCCTGCACAGCCATGCAGCTGCAGTAGGGATGCCGGCCTCCAGGCGGGACCTGGCGATGCCCCAGAATTACAGTTCATCTGCAGATTGCAGAGATCATTTCCCCTGGAAGAAATGGACGCTTTGGAGGCTGGACGCTGTGGCATCGTGCTCCACTCCCATTCACAGGCTTCACCCCCAAATCTCCAGGACCAACCCTTCGCCCTCCCCCATCCCCTGCCAGTGGCCACGAGGGACCAGAGATGAAGAGTTCCACCGGCCAGCTGAGATGGTCCCGCTTTGTATGCCACGACCGCCTGGGCAAGCACCGGAGACGGGACCTTTTCGGGGGTGGCCCCAAGGCTTTGTTCGCCCGGCTCCATGTTGCTTGACCTTCGAGCTGTGACCCAAAGGCATTCCGGTTCTTCATTCTCCCGTTGCTCTGTGCGGTGCTCTTAGAAGAAGAAGAAGAGATGGGATGTAGACCCCGCCCTTCACTACCTGAAGGAGTCTCAGAGCGGCTGACAATCTCCTTTCCCTTCCCCTCCCCACAACAGACACCCTGTGAGGCAGAAGAAGAGATTGGATTTATACCCCGCCCTTCACTACCCGAAGGAGTCTCAGAGCGGCTTAAAATCTCCCTTCCCTTCCCCTCCCCACAACAGACACCCTGTGAGGTAGAAGAAGAAGAGATGGGATTTAGACCCCGCCCTTCACTACCTGAAGGAGTCTCAGAGCGGCTTACAATCTCCTTTCCTTCCCCCTCCCCACAACAGACACCCCGTGAGGTCAGTGGGGCTGAGAGAGCTCCCTCGAGAACTGCTCGTGAGAGGACAGCTCTGAAAGAACTTGCGACTGACCCAAGATCACCCTAGCGGCTGCATGTGGAGGAGTGGGGATCCGTTTCCCTGGAGAAGATGGCTGCTTTGGAAGTCAGTCTCTATGGCGATATTATACCCTGCTGAAGTCTCTCCCCCCCCCTGCCCCCCCCCCAGTCTCCACCCCCCCCCCGGTCTCCCGTAACTTCCCAACCCAGAGCTGACATCGCCACAAGGGGCTTTTGTACCTCTTCGCTGCCACCACTTTGGGGCTTCCATTTGAAAGGTAAAGGTAAAGGTTCCCTTGCTCGAAAGCCAGTCAAATCCGACTCTAGGGTTGTGGTGCTCATCTCCGTTTCAAAGACGAAGAGCCAGTGCTGTCCGAAGACGTTTCCGTGGTCATGTGGCCGGCGTGACTAAACACCAAGGCGCACGGAACGCTGTTCCTTCCCACCGAAGTGGTACCTATTTATCTACTTGCAATTTCTTGCTTTTGAACTGCTAGGTTGGCAGGAGCTGGAACTAGAGACGGGAGCTCACTCCGTCATGCGGCACACTCGGGTCTCGAACTGCTGAACGACCGACCTTCCACAGCCTGCAGTTCAGCGTCTTAACCACTTGAGCCACCGCAGCTCCTTCCATTTGAAAGGCCAGGTCCCATTTACTGCTTACTGTCTCTGTTCTTTATGCATCTGTGGGTTTTTCATTACCCCTTTCAAACAAGTATCATCGCAAGCCGGTCTGGAAATGTAACCCTGATGGAGTGAGATGTAAAAACCTTAAATCGATAAGGAAGAGGGGGTTCCTCGGAGGAAGCCATGGGGGGGGGGGGCACAGTTTGCAACCTTGATGTGCCCCCCTCTCCCCAGGCTCTGCTGCTGCTGGATGTTACCCAGGCCCTCCAGCAGGTGGACCCAAAGCCTTTCTCCTCCTCCCTTATTAACGCAACTCTTCCGACTTCGCACAGCAGAGAATCCCACCGGAATTCCAGCATGGAAGGTTGGACATTGGGGGGGGGGGAGAGGCAGGAATTAGCATGGCCTCCCTCTCTCCTTCACACCCCAAAACCTGTAACAGAACTCGGAGCAGGCGGAAATTCAACAGGGCCAGCGGCCACCTCCCTGTGCTCACGTTTTGCCCTCCCTGCAACAAAAAGGGCAACCAGGTCAAAAACAAAGACTGGGGTTTGTCAACTCTGGGTTGGGAAATTCCTGGAGATTTGGAGGGGGGGGTGAGATCTGGGGAGAAGAAGAGGAGGAGGAGGAAGAGGAGGAGGGTGAGGAGATTGGATCTACACCCCGCCCTTCACTACCCGAAGGAGTCTCAGAGCGGCTTGCCATTTCCTTTCCCTTCCCCTCCCCACAACAGACACCCTTGTGAGGTAGGTGGGGCTGAGAGAGCTCTGAGAGAACTGCCCTTGAGAGAACAGCTCTGAGAGAACTTGTGACTGACCCAAGGTCACTCAGCCGGCTGCATGTGGAGGAGCGAGGAATCGAACCCGGTTCTCCCAGATTAGAGTCCACACTTGTAAGCACTACACCAAACTGGGTGAGGTTTAGGGAGGAGTGAAAGCTTGGGCGTAGAGTCCTCCCTCCAAAGCAGCCATTTTCTCTAGGGGAATTGTGGGTATTCTTTGATTCAGGGTCGATGGTTGTATTGCAGACACAAGAGCCACACTTAGTAAAAGAAAAATATCTTTACTATAAAAACGAAATAAAACATGGGTATGGTACTTTGGATAAAAGAAATAAAATAAAAGGTTACATACTTGCAGTTACTCTCAGTAATATATGCTAGCAGCTACATCTTTCTATCTGTCTTGGCTTCTAGAACTACCTCTTTTGGTTCACACAAAGGGCCATAAACTTGTGAATACATTAAATCTAGATCAAAGCATTTCCACAAACAAGATGTTAGTTGACCAATACAAAGGTTACAGGTCCCTTCATTAGGGTAAACAACTCCCACAAACTTTCCCGCTGTTGGATACATTACGTAAGGTAACATCCTGTTTCCTAACAAACAACATTTAACTCTTTAATGGCTGAAGTGTAAGCAACTTGAAATCCCAACAGGAACTGATCCGTATAGTCTGGAAATCAGTTAGAATCCCAAAAGATCTCCAGGCCCTGCCTGGAAGCTGGCAACAACAATGTCTGGGCAGAAAACTCACCTGCACGTTTAATCGGAAATGGCGTCATTGGAACCACTTGGGGAGGGAAGGCCAGTTTGTACACAGAGACATTCATAACTGTACACCAGCACCTGGGAAATGGGTATATTCAGAAAGGATATGTAAATGTTGGGAACAAGTGAAAAAAATTAATAACAGAAACAACTGAAATAGAATTACAATTTACACCAGAAACTTTCCTGCTTAATATAACATCAGATGGAATTAAACGCGATGATCTATGTATTATACTAAATATTCTCGCGGCATCTAGAATCCTCGTTGCAAAAAACTGGAAAACTGATACAATACCTAGTATTGAAGAGATAATCAAGAAAATTCTGGAAATAGCGGAAATGGACAAATTAAATATGATGTTGACAGGGAAAGACGACAATGCTTTTCAGAAAAGGTGGTACAAAGTTAATAAATGAATTGAAAAAAATGTATAATATATACTCAAAAAAATGAACATTATGTACAATATGAGATTTTCTTTTTTGTAATGGAAAACCTATAAATAAATAATTAAAAAAAGGAAATGGGTATATTCAGGTGTAACACACATAACAACCACTCGATACGCCTGCTGTTAAATGCGGACCATGCACACATTGTCTCGTAATCCTCACGACGGCCTTGAAGGGTAGGATCATCACACACACCCCAATACAGCAGAAGGGGACAGCAACTGAGAGGCGGCGGCTTGCTTCCTTACTGCCACTCAACAGCTCCGTAGGTAAGATTCGAACCTGGGGCCTCCTGAACCACTGTCTGTCCTCTGACTGTCTTTTCACCGTCACTCCCCACATGTTCCAATACCTCCTTTCCAGAGCAGGGAGGAGGGACAAACCCCCCCCCCGATTAAAAAAAGACCTTCCTTATTATTTATCACCCGTGTTCCCTCTAAGCTGAGTTAGTGTGAGCTAGCTCACAGTTTTTTAGCCTCCGGCTCACCCATTGTTGTCTTTGCTCAGGAAGGAGGGCTCCAGAGCAAACTAACTGATGCAGCAGCCCAAGCGCTCGCTCACAACTTTAAGGCCAGTAACTCACAAAGCAGGATTTTTGCTCACAAGACTCCACAGCTTGGAGGGACCATTTATCACCTCCGTCCCTTGCAAATGTGGCTACCAAGTTTTTAAGCCATCCGTGCTCTATATCTTTTAATGGAATCCAAATGGGCAGCAACTAGGCGGGTGGAGCTTTCTCGCTTTATAGCTATGCCAGGGAAATGCTTCACCGGTTACCTTTCTGGAGAAAATAAGTATAAGAGCAACTGTCGTGAGAGTCGGACCCACAAATCAAGCCGTCATAAGAAAATCCTTGTGCATCGGTACATAATCAACGTCGTCTCCGGATTATATAACGACATTTCAAAATTGTATTTTCCTCAGGAGACACCTGGGATCCATTAGAAGCTTAGCACCATATTTGAGCCTGAACATTGACTGAGATCAGCGTCCTATCTGAATGTAGTATTCCTTATGACTTGTTGTCACGCACTTTGTGAAACAGAGAGCTTTTGTACTACTCCAATATCTCCTGTAAAAGGTAAAGGTTCCCTTGCTCGAAAGCCAGTCGAATCCGACTCTAGGGTTGCGGTGCTCATCTCCGTTTCCAAGCCGAAGACGTTTCCGTGGTCATGTGGCCGGCATGACTAAACACCAAGGCGCACGGAACGCTGTTACCTTCCCACCGAAGTGGTACCTATTTATCTACTTCCAGTTTCTTGCTTTCGAACTGCTAGGTTGGCAGGAGCTGGAACTGGAGACGGGAGCTCACTCCGTCATGCGGCACCCGGGTCTCGAACTGCTGAACTACCGACCTTCCACAGCCTGCAGTTCAGCGTCTTAACCACTTGAGCCACCGCAGCTCCTAGTGTGAGTTAGCTCAGTTTTCTAACCTCCGTCTCACACATTTTTGCCTGAGCTCAGGAAGGAGGGCTCCAGAGCAAACTAACTGATGCAGCAGCCCAAGCGCTCGCTCACAACTTTAAGGCCAGTAACTCACAAAGCAGGATTTTTGCTCACAAGACTCCACAGCTTGGAGGGACCATTTATCACCTCCGTCCCTTGCAAATGTGGCTACCAAGTTTTTAAGCCATCCGCTCTCTATATCTTTTAATGGCATCCAAA
>NW_015171546.1:76200-82715 GCF_001447785.1 Gekko japonicus
GAGTTTGAGGTGTGGAATGGACGGAAGTCCAATCAGCTTCCATATGCAAAAGACCAGGTTGTCGCAGCAGTTGTGGTGTGGGCGGGACCCGGGCTTTGCCTTCTGATTGGTGGTGATATATGCTGAGGAGCAGTGCCATCAGCCATACACTAAGGGAGTGCATTTTAGAATTAGAACTTTGGCACCCACTATTCAATTATATATAAGGAGAGATGTTGTAGTGCTTTAGATCGTAATACATAGGAAGCTTTTTCTTTGCAAGTCCTGGTGACGGCTTGATTTGTGGGTCAGACTCTCACGACTGTTGTCCTTATACTTATTTTCGGATCGGGTCGTGTTTGTCCATATTGATCTCGTACCTTTCTGTGAGCCCAGCGACTCCATGCAGGAGCGACGCTGACCAGAAAGGGTGGAAACCATATTCGTGAAATTCATCATTCCCAAATGGAGCAAATCGAAGTCTGGTCCTGTCCAGGGATACTTAGGCAGGCCACTTATGTAGGGTTGCCAGCTCCGGTTTTGGAAATGCCTGGGGATTTTGGAGATGCAGCCTGGAGAGGGAGGGGTTTGGGGAGGGGAGGGACAGAGGGGTACGATGCCGTAGAGTCAACCCTCCAAAGCAGCCATTTCCCCCAAGGCGACTGATCTCTGTCAGCTGGAGATCAGCGGTAATTCTGGGAGGTCCCCAGGCCGTGCCTGGAGGTTGGCAACCCTATGCCTTGCACTGGTGAAAATGCTTTTGTTTGCGGGAAAGATTGGCATGATCTGGCCCTCTGTCTCCAGGTCCAAATGCAGGAGAGATGGTTGCCATGAAATGTGGCGTATGATTATAATGTCATAGCATATAACAACATCAGAAGAGCCCTGCTGGATCAGACCAGGGGAGACTGAGACCTTCCCCTGAGGTTGTCTCCTGGCTCTGGGATTCAGAGTCTTCGTGCCTCTGAATGTGGAGGCCCCCCTCAGTCACCGTGGCTAGTCGCCATTGACAGACATCCTTCCTGAATCTATCCAATCCCCTTTTGAAGCTGTCTATTCCTGTGGCCACCACTACATGCTCTGGCAGTGAAGCCCACAGATCAATTACTCTCTGTGTAAAGCAGCGTTTCCTTTTTGCCGTCCTGAACCTACTGCTCATCACCTTCATTGGATGGCCCTCGAGTTCTAGCATCTGGGGCAGAGAGGGGGAAATGTTTCCCTTTGTCCCCGTGCATGGTTTTATGAACCTCTACCATCTACCATGCTGCGGTGGCTCAAGTGGTTAAGACGCTGAACTGCAGGCTGTGGAAGGTCAGTAGTTCAGCGGTTCGAGACCCGGTGCCGCAAGACAGGGTGAGCTCCTGTCTCTAGTTCCAGCTCCTGCCAACCTAGCAGTTCGAAAGCAAGAAATTGCAAGTAGATAAATAGGGACCACTTCGGTGGGAAGGTAACAGCGTTCCGTGCGCCTCAGTGTTTAGTCATGCCAGCCACATGACCACGGAAACGTCTTCGGACAGCGCTGGCTCTTTGGCTTGGAAACGGAGATGAGCACCGCAACCCTAGAGTCGGACTCGACTGGCTTTCGAGCAAGGGAACCTTTACCTTTACCTTTACCATCGTATCTCCGCTTAGTCGTCCCTTTTCTAAACTGTCAGGTCCCGGACCCTGCGGCCTTTCCTCCTAGGGAAGGGGCTCCCGCCCCCTCATCGCCTTGGCAGCTCCAGAGTCCTGCGAGCGAATGCAGCTGTGGAGTTGAGCAGGGAGCTGGAAGCCCTGCCTCTTGCAGAAGGAGCTTGTGGCGGAGCAGGCTGTGTCAGGCCTCACTCCTCCCTGTCTGGAGTGCAAGAGAGAGTGAGAGCGAGAGAGAGCGTGGGAGTGAAGGCAGGCGGGCCCGTTGCCACCCATTGGCCTGCTCAGGCCCCTCCCCGGCTCCCGGCTCTCCGCCAGGCTTGAAAGCCGCTCTCTCACTCCCTCTCCAGCTCATGACAGCTCAGAGAATCGCCCACGCAAAGAGGGAAGCAGGCACGCACCCACATCGCATCGACACGCACGCTTCCCCGCTTGAGGAAAGGTCCGACACCTGGAGAGGAGGGGACACGCGGCCCTGCTTGGCACCACCCCGCAGCCTGGCACTGCCACGGCTTGGCAAGCCACCTCGTCGGCGGAACCGGCATCCCGAAGGGAAGTTGGCCAACCTGCTGCCTGCCTCTCGCGTCTCTGGCTTCACGCTTGCCCAAGAGGTCGGGCTGGGGCCCAGGCGTCCTGACGCTCTCTGCTTCCCCCACACACGCACCCGAGAAGGTTGGCTGCTGGCCCATATCCCACCGCCGCTCGGAGCCACTAGACCGCAACCTTCCCTACAGCCGGGCTTCCAAACCGGCAGCTCGCCCTTGGAGACTGGCTGCCGGCGGAGAGTCCTGGATCTCACCCTCCTCGCCAGCTTTAACCCCCGGACCCCTCCTTGCCACTGAGACCCCGAGCCCCCTGACCCCCGGCCACCCTCCTTGCTCCGGGCCCCTCCTTCCCAAAGAACTCTGGGGTCCTCCCCGTCCCAATGCTAACCACCCCGACCCCCTGGGTGCCCTCCGTCCCCGGAACCCGCGACGGCGACTGCAGCAACATCACCTTCCTACGGCATGACGGCGACCCGGCCCTGAGCTCGCTGATGTTCACCCTCGGGGTGGTGGGCAACGTGGTGGCCCTGGCCATCCTGGGGGTGCACCGGAAGGAGCTGCGGACCAAGACGTCGTCCTTCTGCATCCTGGTGACCGGCCTGGCCCTCACGGACCTGCTGGGCACCTGCGTCGTCAGCCCTGTGGTCTTCGTGGCCTACTCCCGCAACGCCACCTTGCTGGGGATGGCAGCGGGCGGGAGCTGGCTCTGCGACCTCTTTGCCTTCGCCATGATGTTCTTCAGCCTGGCCGCCATGATGATCCTCTGTGCCATGGCGGTGGAGCGCTGCCTGGCCATCAGCTACCCCTACGTCTACGCCCAGCACAACCTGCGCCGGTGGACCAAGTCCGCCCTGCTCCTCATCTACGCCGTCAGCGCCTTGTTCTGCGCCTTGCCCTTCGCGGGCGTCGGGAAGTACAAGCAGTACTGCCCGGGGACCTGGTGCTTCGTCCACATGGACAAGCGCCATGACGCCGCCTTCTCCCTCTCCTACGCCACCCTCATGGCCCTCCTCATCCTCGCCATCTTCCTCTGCAACGCCCTGGTCAGCAGCAGCCTGTGCCAGATGTACCTCAAGCAGAAGGCCCGGCGGCGCGGCTCCGTCAACCTGGCCCAGCGGCGGCGCAAGAGCTGGTTCAGCCGCGGGGAGGAGGAGGTGGACCACCTCATCCTGCTGGCCCTCATGACCGTCATCTTCGTCATCTGCTCCTTGCCGCTCACGGTAAGTCGCCCGCCGCTCGGGCCTGCGGTCGTCGGCCTTTCCTCTCTTCGTGCAACTGCTGGTGTGACCTTGGGTCGGTCACAAGTTCTCTCAGAGATGTCCTCCCAAGGGCAGTCCTCGAGAGAGCTCTCTCAGCCCCGCCTGCCTCGCAGGGTGTCTGTTGTGGGGAGGGGAAGGGAAAGGAAACCGTAAGCCGCTCTGAGACTTCGAGTGAAGGGCAGGGTATAAATCCAATCTCCTCCTTCTACTTCTCTTTCTCCTCCAGTTTGGTGTAGTGGTTGAGTGCGTGGACTCTAATCTGGGAGAACCGGGCTTGATTCCCCACTCCTCCACTTGCACCTGCTGGATGACCTTGGGCAAGCCGTAGTTCTGATAAGAGCTGTCCTTGAAAAAGAGCCGTTTCTGTCAAGAGCTCTCTCAGCCCCGCCTACCTCACAGGGTGTCTTTCTCCTCCAGTTTGGTGTAGTGGTTGAGTGCGTGGACTCTAATCTGGGAGAACCGGGTTTGATTCCCCACTCCTCCACTTGCACCTGCTGGATGACCTTGGGCAAGCCGTAGTTCTGATAAGAGCTGTCCTTGAAAAAGAGCCGTTTCTGTCAAGAGCTCTCTCAGCCCCGCCTACCTCACAGGGTGTCCGTCGTGGGGAGGGGAAGGGAAAGGAGGTTGTCAGCCGCTCTGAGACTCCTTCCGGTAGTGAAGGGTGGGGTATAAATCCAATCTCTTGTTATGTTTCTCTCTAAGTGGGGAAGCAGCCTGCCCAGACAGGGGCAGGTCCTCCACAGAGGAGGAAGTGATCGATTAAATTTTTTTTTGGGGGGGGGGGAGTGCAGTTGAGTCACAACCAATTGATGGTGACCCCATAGGGTTTTTCAGGGAAGAGACATTCAGAGGTGGTTTGCCCTTGTCTCCCATCCAAGTACTAACCAGGGCCGACCCTGCTTCGCTTCTGAGATCGGATGAGACCGGGTCCATCCAGGTCAGGGGATATTCAGCGTATTTATACCGTGCTTCTCCTCCTCTCGGCTCAACGTCGTGGTTACTGTCTGGTCCCAAGACAGACTGGAAAGCAGGCATCAACCAGTGTTCCCTCTAAGCTGAGACAGTGCGAGCTGGCTCACGGCTTCTTCGCCTCCGGCTCGCACATTTTTTGTCCCGGCTCAGGAGGGAGGGCTCCAGAGGCAAACTAACGGATGCCGTAGCCAATGCTCCCTCTAAGCTGTGGAGTCTTGTGAGTAAGAATTCTTCTTTGTGAGCTACTGGCATTAAAATTGTGAGCGAGCCATTTGACTACTGCATAAATTAGTCTGCTCTGGAGCCATCCTGCCTGAGCTAGGACACAAATGTGTGAGCTGGAGGCTGAAAAACTGTGAGCTAGCTCACACTAACTCAGCTTTAGAGGGAACACTGGCCGTAGCCAAATGGCTCCCTCACCACTTTAATGCTGGTTGCTCACTAAGCAGAATTTTTGCTCGCCGGACTCCACAGCTGAGAGGGAGTATTGGCTTCAACCCCACCCCACCCCGCCCCCAAGAGAAGACACCATCCACCCTTGCTCCAAGGTAGCCCTTACCCATGCAGGCAGTCATAGTAGCTAATGGGGGGAGTACCGTTTAGTGGTTAGAGCATGGAATCGGGGAGATGAGGCTCCTACGCCCACTCAGCCATGAAGCAAACTGGGTGACCTTGAACCTAGTCAGTCTCTCGCTTACCTCACAGAGTCGTTGTGAGGATAACGCGGAGGAGGGAGAACACGGAGAAAGGGAAAGATAGAAATATTATAGTGTGTGTTTTTTTAAAGTCAGCAATGTTTGAACAAGGAATCCCCAAGGAACTCGAAAAGTCACCACCGACAAGCCAGGTTTAAGCACGCAGTTCCTAGGTCGGATGAAGCCGCTGCCGGCAGGGGTGAGTCACCCGTCGGGCCCGCCCTGGCTAGAGGGCCCCGATCCACGGGTGGTCTGAGAAATGTCGTGTGGGCAGGGTGATGGCGAACGTCTCCGGATGTTTCGCCTCCAAAGCTCAGGGGGGGAAGTCGGCCGACCCACGTTTCACGAAGTGAAATCCCACAGAGCCAAAGCGGCGAGGGTTGTGGTCAATGTCCCCCCTAAGCTGTGGAGTCTTGTGAGCAAAAATTCTACTCTGTGAGCGACGGGCATTAAAGTTGTGAGCGAGCGACTCGGCTACTGCATAAATTAGTTTGCTCTGGAGCCCTCCTTCCTGAGCTGAAACAAAAATGTCTGAGCTGGAAGCTAAAAAACTGTGAGCTAGCTCAGCTTAGAGGGAACACTGGTTGTGGTCAGTGTTCCCACTAAGCTGAGTTAGTGTGAGCTAGCTCACCGTCTCTTAGCCTCCGGCTCACGCATTTTTGGCTCCGCTCAGGAAGGAGGGCTCCAGAGGAAACTAATTGATGCAGCCGCCAAATCGCTCGCTCACAACTTTAATGCCAGGAGCTCACAAAGTGGAATTTTTGCTCACGAGACTCCACAGCTTAGAGGGAGCATTGGTTGTGGTTTACAGCGACATGGCCCCGTCACTCCTTCACCACAAATACATCCTGGAGCCCCAAGGCCAGCCGGGGACCAACCCGGTGAGGCCCTGCTAGGAACGGGTGCTCGGGTGCAGCTCTGATCGGAACTGTGTCCCTCGGCCGAGCCGAACTTCGGGGACGCCGACGCCAACCATGGCTCGTCCCTTGTGTTGCTACTGCGAGGGGATGGGCGGATGGAGGGTTCCCTCGCAAAGTTTCAAAGCCCCCACCTCTCCCTGGAGCCAGTTTGGTGTAGTGTGTTAGGTGCGCGGACTCTAATCTGGGAGGACTGGGTTTGATTCCCCACTCCTCCACTTGCACCTGGCTGGATGACCTTGGGCAAGCCGTAGTTCTGATAAGAGCGGTCCTTGAAAAAGAGCCGTTTCTGTCAAGAGCTCTCTCAGCCCCACCTGCCTCACAGGGTGTCTGTTGTGGGGAGGGGAAGGGAAAGGAGTTTGTGAGCCGCTCTGAGACTCCTCTGGGTAGTGAAGGGCGGGGTATACATCCAATCTCTTCTTCTTCTTTTACCTCACAGGGTGTCTGTTGTGGGGAGGGGAAGGGAAAGGAGTTTGTAAGCCGCTCTGAGACACCTTTGGGTAGTGAAGGGCGGGGTAT
>NW_015171546.1:82775-84409 GCF_001447785.1 Gekko japonicus
TCTTCTTCTTCTTCTTCTTCTTCTTCTTCTTCTTCTTCTTCTTCTTCTTCTTCTTCTTCTTCTTCTTCTTCTTCTTCTTCTGTGGAGCCTTCTGCTGAGGCTGCAGGAAGTCAGGGAACGCAGGGAACGCAGGCCGATTCACTCATGGCTTCACCCCACACGAAAAGTGTAGAGGGTTGTCCCGGGATATCAGCCAGGGCAACTAAAGGGCACCGGGAGCAACCGGCGGGGGACGGTTCTCCTTGGTCCCTGCAGGTGCGAATGAGAATTGGACGGCTTCCCAACCTCCAGGCAGGGCCTGGAGATCTCCTGGAATCACAACGGACCTCCAGACTGGAGAAATCAGTTCCCCTGGGGAAAATGGCTGCTCCGGAGGGTGGACTCAATTGCACTGAGCTGTCCTGAGCGCCTTATCCCCCCCCCCCCAAAAAAAACCCTAGCCGTTCCCGGGCTCCACCCCCCAGATCTCCAGGAGTCCCCCAACTTGGAGTTGGCAACAGGAGCCAGGGAGACAATCAGGCAGTTGCTCTCACGTTTATTTATTTATAGCCGGTTTTCCTCCCCAGTTGGGACTCAGAGCAGGTTAGAATATCATCCCCCCCACCCCGAGAGTCAGTTTGGTGTCGTGGTTAGGAGTGCGGAGTCTCACCTGGGAGGACCGGGTTTGATTCCCCCACTCCTTCGTATGCAGCCAGCTGGGTGACCTTGGGTCAATCACGAGTTCTCTCAGAGCGGTTATCTCAAGGGCAGTCCTCAAAGGAGCTCTCTCAGCCCCACTTTCCTCACAGGGTGTCTGTCATGGGGAGGGAAAGGAGATTGTAAGCCGCTCTGGGACTATTTCAGGTAGTGAAGGGTGGGGGATAAATCCAATCTCCTCCTCCTCTTCTTCTCTCACAACAAGCCTGTGAGGTAGACCAGTCCAGTCGCAGGCTCTTCTCTTCTTGCTTCCCCACTTAGGGAGACCCTGGATCTGGAACACAGCAGGGCCTTTACTGTGTTTGCCTCGCCCGGTCCTCAGGGCATCCTGTTTTGAGGGCCCTTGGTAGTCCTCAGGTTGGTGAGATGGGAGACGGGGGCTCCGCCTGCCTTGAGCAGCTTCCAGACTGGTCGGCCAGCAGCAGCCTGCAGAAGTGGGCGGGCAGAGCCGTTTCCCCTATGGGGAGGCACCCTCCCCCATCTGAACCCATGGCTGCAGGGGCAGGATCACGGGCAGGGGTCATTTCGTAGAAAAAGAGGTGCAGGAGCTCATTAGCACAACTCATTTGCATAGGCCACGCCCCCTGACATCACCGGAAGTGTGTCAGAAGGCAACACCCACCACTCAGGCTCCGCTGGACTGTTTTGGATTGCTAGCTATTGGGGGGGGGAATGCGTAGATCTGCCCTCACAGAGGAGGGAGAGCTTGTACCTGAATAAAATTTGGTCTTAAAGTTGCCACTGGACTGTTTTGGATTGCTAGCTCTAGGGGGGAGGGGAGCATGCAGATCTGCCCTCGCAGAGGAGGGAGAGCTTGTACCTGAATAAAACTTAGTCTTAAAGGTGCCACTAGACTGTTTTGGATTGCTAGCTATGGGGGGGAGGGGAGCGCGCAGATCTGCCCTCACAGAGGAGGGAGAGCTTGTACCTGAATAAAA
>NW_015171546.1:84474-94232 GCF_001447785.1 Gekko japonicus
GCTAGCTATTGGGGGGGGGATGTGCAGATCTGCCCTCACGGAGGAGGGAGAACTTGTACCTGAAGGTGGGCCGGGGAGGGGGTCTGCAACTTACCTGGCTGCTTCTTGCTCCTCGTGGCTCAACTGAGGGCTGCTGGGAGCAGGGGGTGGGGCTTGTTGCATGTGCCCACCCCCCTGGGCTCCTTACTGCCGGGGCTCCGCTCCAGTGCACTCCCGCAGGAAATGACCCCTGATTCCCGGGCCGGTGTGAGTGGTCTGACCGATGCAGACAAAGCGAGGTTTTGGCTCCCGAGTGGAGGCTGGGCTCTCCTCTCCTCCGTTCCATACCCAGTTTCTCTTCATTCCTCCTTGCCTCCCATTCCTCTGCCTGCCGTCCCCTTTAGCTCCCCATTTTGATTTTTAAAATTTCGGCAAATATGGTTGCCAGCCTCCAGGTGGGGCCTGGGGATCTCCCACTTTGACAACAGCTCCAGCTGGCAGAAATCGGATCCCCTGGAGAAAACGGCTGCTTTGAGGGGTGGACTCTGTGGCACTGGGCCCTGCTGAGGCTCCTCCCCTCCCCAAACCCCGCCCCCTCCCACCCCCAAAGGCTCCAGGTATCTCCCAACCCCGTCCTGGCAACTCTTATTTGCAAACTAGATAACAGAAGGAGTCGCTCCCAGGCAGGGGTCATTTCGTAGAAAAAGAGGTGCAGGAGCTCATTAGCATAACTCATTAGCATAACTTATTTGCATATGACACACCCCCTGACATTACCAGAAGTATGTCAGAAGGCAACACCCACCGCTCAGGCTCCACTGGACTGTTTTGGATTGCTAGCTATTGGAGGGGGGGTGACCGTGCAGATCTGTCCTCGCAGAGGAGGGAGAGCGTGTACCTGAATAAAACCTGGTCTTAAAGGTGCCACTGGACTGTTATTGATTGCTAGCTATGGGGAGGGCTCTGCAACTTACCTGGCTGCTTCTTGCTCTGACTGAGGGCTGCTGGGAGCAGGGGGTGGGGCGTGTTGCATGTGCCCGCCCCCTGGGCTCTTTACTGCCGAAGCTCCGCTTCTGTGTGCTCCTGCAGGAAATGACCCCTGCTCCCAGGTGATTGTTATGCCTAAAAAGCTCCTCCAGGCTCCGATAATGGAGAAATATTTTAAAATAAATAAATAGACAGGAGGAGGAGGAGGAGGAGAAGAGGAGGACGAGGAGGAGGAGGAGGAGGAGGAGGAGGAGATTGAATTTATACCCCATCCTTTGCTCAGAGTGGCTTACAAATTCCTTTCCCTTCCCTACAACAGACACCCTGTGAGGAATGTACGGCTGAGAGAGCTCTTTTCAGAACTGTCCTTGAGAGAACAGCTCGGACAGAACTATGGCTTGCCCAAGGTCACACCAGCAGCTGCAAGTGGAGGAGTGGAGGAATCAAACCCGGTTCTCCCAGATTAAAGTCGGCACACTTAACCACTACACCAAACTGGCTCTCTTAGAAAACACAGGTGGGGTTGCCAACTGACCGCTAAACACCAGGCCGGCCTGCTCCTCCGCCTTTCAGGACTGCTTGAAACCGGCAGGCGATGCATTACTCTGCCTGGAGCTAAGTCTGAATCGCCCGCTTGGATTTGCAGACTGTGCCGTCGCTAGAGGCAGAGGAGCGACGGGCGGGCTTAAAAGGCGGCGACCTGAAGCAAACAGTAGTACGCCCATACTAATATGTATAAAACGGCAACCTGCTCCCACTTCATCGGTGAATTAATCCTTTGCACGGCTGGAGCCAAAAGCTCTCCGGCCTGTTTTATTTGACTTTGGTCTCCAACAGTCCGTCCCTTCCGCGACGCCCTTCCCCGCCTTTTCTTTTCTCTCTCTCAATCCACAACCTTCCCAGTCGTGTCCAGAACTGCCAGGCACCAGAACAACTGGAGAAGAGCGGCGTGGTGGGGTGGGTGGGGGAACTCTCCCGGTTTCCTGTTTCTCAAAATATTGGCTGGGGGGGGAGATATCTCCAGACGCAGACGTGTGAATCAGTCCTCCAAAGGGCCCAACCCTTGTTCCTAAATATGAGCTGGAGTGAGTGGGTGGGGGAGGAGGAGAGATGGCATGACTCTTGGCACTCCCTGTCAGCCAAAAAGCCAAAGTGACGCGCTCCTGCATCCACCGAGAGGCATTCTTTCCTCGCTGCCATTCCCAATGTGTGTAGCAGAAAAGAGCAAGAGTCCAGGAGCATCTTAAAGACTTAAAGCTGCCTTTGTCGCTGACTCGGAGGCTGCAGCTGGTGCAGAATGCGGCGGCTAGGCTGCTGATGGGCCTCCCCAGGTGGGAGCACATCAAGCCTGGGTTGAAGGCGCTGCACTGGCTGCCAATAGCATACCGGGTCCGCTTCAAAGTGCTGGTGCTTACCTTTAAAGCCCTATATGGCCTGGGTCCGGCCTACCTGAGGGACCGCCTTTCCCCGTATATGCCCCCAAGAGCACTTCGGTCAGGGACCCATAACCGGTTGGTGGTTCCGGGCCCCCGAGAGGTACAGTACGCTGCGACAAGGAGTAGATCCTTCTCGGTGGCGGCCCCTACCTGGTGGAATGAGCTCCCGGAGGAGATCAGGGCCCTGCGGGACCTTATGCAGTTCCGCAGGGCCTGCAAGACGGAGCTCTTCCGCCAGGCTTTCATGTAGGGGCCGCCGCTCTCACCACCACCACCAACGGTGGAAATACCATCTGACTGGAAGTGCCGCGACATCCCGGCAGCCATGTGAACCACACGGCAGCAAGACCAGCCGACTGGCTCGGACTACTTACTGGACGATAGTAATAACTTGAGACCATCTTGGAAATTTAAAGCACTTTATTCTTAACAGGATATTATTGATTGTGATTTGTGATTTTATTGGATTTTATTGGCTTTTATGGATGGGCTTATGCCCCTGTAAGCCGCCCTGAGCAGGCTCGCGGGGAGGGCGGGGTAAAAATACCTAAATAAAATAAATAAATAACAAAATATGTGGCAGGGGAGGAGCTTTCGGGAGTCCCTGCTCACTTCTCCAGATAGTGCTAGAATGTGAGTCTACCTGTCCTTATATCTTCGAGAATGGAGTGATTTCAGATGCCGAATGTCAATAACAGGCAAATGACAATAGCAGGGGTGATTGGGTTAGGTGTGATAGGCAGAGGGGTAGTAGGGCATGGAGAAATCAGCGTTGGTAACGAGACAGGAGACCTAGGTCTCGATTCAGTCCAGGAGGGCGCATTGCCTTGAACGTTGTTATGAGTTGCAATTCAGCAGTCTCTCTTTTTAATCTCCCTTTGAAATTCCTTTATAAGAGAACTACTTTTAGGTCAGCAATTGCATGTCATGGGAGTTTAAAACGTTCCCCTACTGGTTTTTGAATGTTGTGGTTCCTAATGTCAAACAGGTTCATTCATTCTTTGTTGAAGGGACTGGCCTGTTTGTCCAGAAACCCATTAGCATAATAGGCCACACCCAACAGCAGGAACTCATTAGGACTGGCTACATTAGGGGTGTGTCGCCTAACAGGCAAAGGAGTTCCTGCTACAAAAAGAGCCCTAGGCATGGTTCGTTGGTGTTGATGGCCTTTGAATCACTTCCGGTAAATGGAATCCTGTAAAAAGAATGTACAAGTTGGTGAAGAGCTTTTTTCCGGCACTATACATCACGGTCGTTGGCTTCCTTTCAGCCACCTGGAGGTTGCCAGCTCTAACATTACCCCAATCGGTGTTGAAAGCTGCCGGGCCCAAGGGAATGGAATGCAGTGCCAACCGGTGGCGCGGGCACTGTATTTTTCTGCTCGCTTGGATAACATTTGCCCTCGCCGTCTTAGCAAACACTCTCTGCGCAGTGGGAAAAACACACAAGTCTGGCTCACGTCCTGGAGGCGGTTCACATGTCTGCTATTTGTAATATCGCAGCCATCGGGTTCCTGCAGCCGATGTGCCGTAATGCAGAAGGCAGCTTTCCGCACCCCACCCGTAGCTTTTTCGCACGCTCACATGCAGGAGCAGAGCCCTGGAGATCTTGGGTTCGATTGACTTGGCCTGCTCTCAAAAGCTCATACCTCCAAGGTGCTGACTGGACTCGAACCCAGCTCTCAGGTGGCGGTGGACTCCTGCTTCTGGGTTTCCTTGATGCCACAGGTCACCCCTGGATTAACCATTAAGCAAAACTAAGCCGCCCTGAGGCTCTTTCGGCACGGAGGGCGGGGTATAAATCGAATAAATAAATAACATAAGTCCAGGGTTTCGGGCACCAAGGGAAGCCCCCCCACCCCGAGTGTTGGACTGAATGGACCCTTGGCCTGCTCCGACACAGCTTCTCTCTTATGTTCTTATGTCTGGGGCAGAGACGCTCTGTGGACTGGAGGGGCCACTGGCCTGATCCAACAGGGCGTCTCTTATGTTCTTATAGATGGAACACTCTGTCTGGGGCAGTGATGCTCTGTGTTCTTGGTGCTTGGGGAGGGGGCAAGACTGGGAGGGCTTTTGGACTTCTGGCCCTGCTGGTGGACCTCCTGATAGCACCTGGGGTGTGACACAGAGTGTTGGCCTGGATGGGCCATTGACCTGATCCAACATTGGCTTCTCTTATGTTCTTATGTCTGGGGCAGGGATGCTCTGTATTCTCGGTGCTTGGGGGGGGGGAAGAGTGGGAGGGCTTCTGGAGTTCTGCCCCTGCTGGTGGCCCTCCTGATAGCACCTGGGGTGTGACACAGAGTGTTGGCCTGGATGGGCCATTGACCTGATCCAACATTGGCTTCTCTTATGTTCTTATGTCTGGGGCAGGGATGCTCTGTATTCTCGGTGCTTGGGGGGGGGGAAGAGTGGGAGGGCTTCTGGAGTTCTGCCCCTGCTGGTGGCCCTCCTGATAGCACCTGGGGTGTGACACAGAGTGTTGGCCTGGATGGGCCATTGACCTGATCCAACATTGGCTTCTCTTATGTTCTTATGTCTGGGGCAGGGATGCTCTGTATTCTCGGTGCTTGGGGGGGGGGAAGAGTGGGAGGGCTTCTGGAGTTCTGCCCCTGCTGGTGGCCCTCCTGATAGCACCTGGGGTGTGACACAGAGTGTTGGACTGGATGGGCCGTTGGCCTGATCCAACAGGGCTTCTCTTGTGTTCTTAGATTCTTAAAGCTCCCTTTGATGACAACACGTATGGTGCCTTTCTCGACTAGCATTCTTTAAAACATTCCTCTCACCTTCTGACTAGGATAAAAGGGAGTCAGAGATCTTGATTCCCACTACATCTAATGAAGGGAGCTTTGGCTCTCCTACGCGGAACGAGATATTATAGGCATGGTTCATTGGTGTTGATGGCGTTTGAATCACTTCCGGTTAATTGAGGCCCCGCTCCCGGTCACACGGGCCAGATAACGTTAGGGGGGAGGCGTGGCTGTTCGCCCCAGAGAAAAATAAAGCGCGGTAGCCCGATCACACAGTCCCCCGAGTCTCCGTGCTTAGGCTGTTAGCTGGTGATCGCACGGCAATGCTGCAGCGTGGCAAAGAAGCGGCGCGGTGCGATCACACACACGCGTTTTGCATTTGTGCGCATGCGCAGTTCCATTTCGTGTTTGTGCGCATACGCTTACAAAAAACATCCGGTTTGCAACGCGATGTGGATGGGCGCCGGATGCCACGGGATACTAGCGCTTCCGCAATCAGACGCCCGCCTGTGCCGTGCGTTTTCCGGATACTAGTGCCCTTTCCTTGGAACTTTTTAACTCTGCATCTTCGGCGGGACAACATGGGTTGGCCACAGGTGCGCTACGCTTCCCAGATGTTGCGGTGTGACCGCGCCCCGAAAATCCGCCCGACATTCATGCCTTTCGTGCAGCAAATCCTCCGTGTGACCGGGGCCTGAATACTGTATAAAGAATTTACAAGTTGGTGAAGAACCTTTTCTTTGGCACTGTACATCACAGTAGTTTGCTTCCTTTCAGCTTCCTTCCCGTGATCTCTCTTTGGGTTTGAGACCTCCAGGTGGCAGCTGAAGGTCTCCCGGGGTTACAGTCGATCTCCAGAGGACCAAGATTGTTGTGGGCCTGTCCAGAGGGACCGGTCGGCCCCTGTGTGAGACGGGTTGCTGGACTCGATGGACCTTCCCTGGTCTGATCCAGCAGGGCTCTTCTTAAAGGTAAAGGTCTCCCTTGCTCGAAAGCCAGTCGAATCCGACTCTAGGGTTGCGGTGCTCATCTCCGTTTCAAAGCCGAAGAGCCAGCGCTGTCCGAAGACGTTTCCATGGTCACGTGGCCGGCGTGACTAAACACCAAGGCGCACGGGACGCTGTTCCCTTCCCACCGAAGTGGTACCTGTTTATCTACTTGCAATTTCTTGCTTTCAAACTGCTAGGTTGGCAGGAGCTGGAACTGGAGACAGGAGCTCACTCCGTCACGCGGCGCACTCGGGTCTCGAACTGCTGAACGAACGACCTTCCACAGCCTGCAGTTCAGCGTCTTAACCACTCGAGCCACCGCAGCTCTTCTTAGGTGCTTCTTATTGCTCCGATCTCTCCATGCCATTGGTGTTCCACTGAGGTCCCTCCCCTCTGTAAACCCCGCCCCCCCAGTCTCCACCCCCAAAATCTCCGGGCATTTCCCAACCCAGTGCCGGCAACCCTGTTGTGTCCCTGGCCCATTTCTCGTGCCTTTAACAGGCCTGGCTTTGCACCAGCGAATCCGGCCAGTCTTCATTCCCACCACTGAGTTCCCTGCCAGGCCAAACTCTGCCGACTCCCTTTCTGCCGGTGCCAGGGAAACCCTTATTTAGACCGGGGAGCCCTGGGGATTAGGATTTTATTAAGGAGACTTCTCTTCCTGAGAACTGTTTTCTTAGCGGTCAGCTCTTGGCTGCCTCACAAGATCACAGTTCCCAGAATTCGAGGAGTGGGGGGGGGGAGACATACGCCCCCACACTTATTTTATTTATCTCCTTCCTTTATACCTCGCCTTCCTCCCCCAGGGGGACCCCCAAAGCAGCTTGCCTCGCCCGCCTCTCCTCCATTTCATCCTCACAACAACCCTGTGAGGTAGGTCAGGCCGAGAGTGAGAGTGACTGCCCCAAAGTCACCCAAGCAGGCTTCCACGGCAGAGCAGGGATTCAAACCCAGATCCTGGTCTGAGCCTCCCACAGACACCCCGTACGGCCTCTCGTGCGATTCCTGGCTCGGGCTGACTTTTGGTGAAGACACCACAGTGTTAAGACGGTGACGCTGGGAACCAGCAAAGGGCCCGGAACTGCGGAGGGGACCACGGACTGCAAATGGCCGACACTTGGGCTGGGATCCAGTCAGGTTGGGGGCTGTGCCCCCCCCCCCGCTAGGTCTCACGGCCACAACCACACTGTCCCCCAGAGCTTCTGGTGTGAAGGAGACTTTGTGGCGTTCTCCCGGATCCACAACCGATCTCTCCAGATGACAGAAATCAGCTCCCCTGGAGAAAATATAGAAGGAGCGGAGGAGGAGGAGAAGAAGGAGAAGAAGAAGAAGAAGAAGAGATGGGATTTATACCCTGCCCTTCACTCAGAGTCTCAGAGCCTCTTACAAACTCCTTTCCCTTCCCCTCCCCACAACAGACAGCCTGTGAGGTCGGTGGGGCTGAGAGAGCTCTTTCCAGAGCTGTCCTTGAGAGAACAGCTGTGCCAGAACTATGGCTTGCCCAAAGTCATCCAGCAGCTGCAAGTGGAGGAGTGGGGAATCAAACCCGCGTCTCCCAGATTAGAGTCTGCGCACTTCACCAAACTGGCTCTCATATATACCAGCCGGCCCGGTCTCCTACGAGGTTTCCACAGAAGACGGCTGAGTACTGAACAAACACATCGACCAGCTGAGCCGGCACCCGGAAGGAGGACTCCCCAGACCAGAGGTGGGGGCGTCGAGCCCACCGGAGGCAGAGGCGGACCCAGAGTTGCCCAGCACCCGCGACACCCAGCTGCGAGACCCCACCCCAGGGTTTACAGGGGCAGCCCCTCCGCAGCTGGTACCGCAGCCCACCGAATCCATGGAAGCCATTTTTGTTATACAACCCCTGGAGAAAATGGCTGCTTTGGAGGGTGGGCTCTGTGGCATTATAGCCCACTGACGTCCGTCCCTTCCCTTCCCTTCCCTTCCTTCCTCCAAATCCCACTGTCCTTCGGCTCCACCCCCAAACCTCAAAGGATTTCCCAGCCTGGAAGCCGGCAGACCCGCTTATCAGCCACAGACAGGCCTCACCGGAACAGGCCGTCTGATTCTCAGCTCCGCCAGCCAGCCAGACAGCCAACCCGCTTGGCGGAATTGATCACATTTCCATAGATGGAGCAGGATCAGGAAGTGTGCCAGGTTACCGGGGGCGTTTTGGATTTCATGTCTCCCTGGGAGCTGTGGAGATTGTGATAGTGCCGGGCTTTTCCGGAACGGCTGTGCCCGGGAAGCGAGACACTCACAATGCAACCATGGCCATTTCTCAGAGAGAGGCTAGAGCGCTGGGGAAAAGCAAGCTAGAGTTAAGAACATAAGGGAAGCCATGTTGCATCAGGCCAATGGCCCCTCCAGTCCAACACTCTGTGTCACACAGTGGCCAAAACCCAGGGGCCATCAGGAGGTCCACCAGCGGGGCCAGAACTCCAGAAGCCCTCCCACTGTTGCCCACAAACACCAAGAATACGGAGCATCACTGCCCCAGACATAAGAACATAAGAGAAGCCATGTTGGATCAGTCCAGTGGCCCATCAAGTCCAACACTCTGTGTCACACAGTGGCCAAAACCCAGGTGCCACCAGGAGGTCCACAAGCGGGGCCAGAAGCCCTCCCACTGTTGCCCACAAACACCAAGAATACGGAGCATCACTGCCCCAGACATAAGAACATAAGAGAAGCCATGTTGGATCAGGCCAATGGCCCATCCAGTCCAGTACTCTGTGTCACACAGTGGCCAAAACCCAGGTGCCATCAGGCGGTCCACCGGTGGGGGCAGAACTCCAGAAGCCCTCCCACTCTTGCCGCCCCCAAGAATACAGAGCATCCCTGCCCCAGACATAAGAGCATAAGAGAAGTCATGTTGGATCAGTCCAGTGGCCCTTACAGTCCAACACTCTGTGTCACACAGTGGCCAAAACCCACGGGGCCATCAGGAGGTCCACCAGCAGGGCCAGAACTCCAGAAGCCCTCCCACTGTTGTCCCCCCAAACACCAAGAATACAGAACATCACTCGCCCCAGACAGAGGGTTCCATCTATCCCTTGTGGCTAATAGCCACTCATGGACCTCTGCTGCGTACTTTTCTCCAATCCCCTCTTGAAGCTGTCTCTATGCTTGTAGCTGCCACCACTTCTTGTGGCAGTGAATTCCACGTGTTAAGGACACTTTGGGTGAAGATAAGAAGAGAGGTGTCCCATTCAAGGAGACAACACCTATACACACTTGGAATGATATAGCAGCCCCCAATGTCCAGGCCTGCCGAGTCGCTCACTCCATCTATAGCAACCCTGAGCTTCCTTGGTGGTCTCCCATCCAAGTACAAACCCGGTCCAACCCTGCTTAGCTTCCAAAATCTGCATTGCCTGGGACACCCTCTTGGTCAGGTCAGTTGCCAACTTCAAATTGGGAAATTCCTGGGGATTTGGGTTTGGAGCCTGGGGAGGGGGGGGTTTGGAGAAGGGAGGGACCTCAGCAGGGTATAATGCCATAGAGCCCACCCTCCAAAGCAGCCGTTTCCTCCAGGGGAACTGATCTCTATTGTCTGGAGATCAGTTGTAATAGCAGGAGATCTCCAGGCCCCACCTGGAGGCTGGCAAC
>NW_015171546.1:94572-103857 GCF_001447785.1 Gekko japonicus
CACGACGAAGCCCCCCCCCCACTTCCGGCCCTCATTCAGCCAGGAGGAGGCAGGAGAAGAGGGAGGGTAAGTTGCTTCCTCCCTGCCTCTCCCCACCCCTGACTGCCTGGGGCCAGGGAGGGCCTTCGTGGGGCTTCCTTCCACTCCCGCCGGCCTTGCAGGTCCACCGCCGGGCCCCTCATGGGGCTCAGCAGTGGAGCTGCAAGGCCGGTGCCGGCGGCCGGGACCGTTGGGGGCGGGGTGTGTGGCCTTATGACACACTTCCGGTGATGTCAGGGGGTGTGGCCTTATGACACACTTCCGGTGATGTCAGGGGGTGTGGCATATGCTAATGAGTTATGCTAATGAGTCCCCCCTAGCTCTTTTTCTACGAAATGACCCCTGGGGCTGATCTCCAAGCGACAGAGATCTGGAGAAAATTGCCACGTTGGAAGGTGAGCTCTATGATTATTATATCCCACAGAAGCCCCTCCCCTCCACAAACCCCACCCACCTCAGGCTCCACCCCCAAATCTCCAGGTATTTCCCAACCCATCGCCATAGGCTCCTCCCTCCAAAGTTGCCATTTCCTCCAGGGAAACTTTTTTTTCTGTCGCCTGGAGATCCACCGTAGTCTGGGCTCCAGGTCCCACCTGGAGTTTGGCAGCCCTAGGTACAGCCTGTCTTTGGCATGCTGACTGCCCCAGCTTCAACCCCTGGGACCTCCAGTAAAAAAATAATATAAAGATCCTAATCTGTTGGGGAGGGGAGACAATGCCAGCCAGAATCAACACCAGCATGGTCAGAGTGTTGGATTTCTTCCCTGACCACCTGCGGTACAGGTGCCCTTGCGCAGGGCTCAGACCTCCTCCCCGTCGCCCTAGCCAGTTCGGTGTAGCGGTTAGGAGCGCGGACTCTAATCTGGGAGGACCGGGTTTGATTCCCCACTCCTCCACATGCAGCTGCTGGTGTGACCTTGGGTCAGTCACAAGTTCTCTCAGAGCTGTTCTCTCAAGGGCAGTCCTCGAGAGAGCTCTCTCAGCCCCACCTCCCTCACAGGTTGTGTCTGTTGTGGGGAGGGGAAGGGAAAGGAGATTGTAAGCCACTCTGAGACTCCTTTTGGGAGTGAGGGGCGGGGTACAAATCCAATCTCTTCTTCGTCATTTTTGTGGCTGTCAAGGCCTAGACAGCTGGCGGACTCAGAAATTAAAGGGAGGCAGCCAAATACACGTCACGGTAACCTCCATGCCAAGAAAAGCAAAATATGTGCCCTTTTCCCTCTGTCGGGCTGTTTTTGAAAGGGCGGGGGAACCAGCCTGAACGTTGGCAACTCTACCCAGGGTTGCCAGCTCCTGCCATGAAGACAGGTTAAAATGCTTGGGGCTCTTTAGCTTGGAGAAATGACGGCTGAGGGGAGACATGATTGAGGTTTATAAGATTATGCATGGGAAAGAGCAGGTCGAGAAAGAGGTCCTTTTCTCCCTTTCTCATAGTACAAGAACTCGTGGGCACTCCATGAAATTGCTGAGCGGTCGGGTTAGAACGGATAAAAGGAAGTCCTCCTTCACCCAAAGAGTGATGAACACATGGGATTCACTGCCACAGGAGGTGGTGGCGGCTACAAGCAGGGACGGCTTCAAGAGGGAACTAGATAAACATATGGAGCAGAGGTCCATCAGTGGCTATTAGCCACAAGGTCTAGATAGGACCTCTTAGTCTGGGGCAAGGGATGCTCTGTCTTCTTGGTCCTTGGGGGGAGGCAACAGTGGGAGGGCTTCTAGTGTCCCGGCCGCACTGATGGACCTCCTGATGGCACCTGGTGTTATTGGCCACTACGTGACAGAATGTTGGACTAGATGGGCCATTGGCCTGATCCAGCATTGGTTTCTTTTATGTTCTTATGGTCTTAACTCCTGGAGAATTGGGGGTGGAGCCTGGGGGAGGGCGGGGTTTGGGGAAGGGGAGGGACCTCAACAGGGCATGACGCCATAGAGTCCACCCTCCAAGACAGCCATTTTCTCCAGGGGAACTGACCTCTATAGTCTGGAGATGACGTGTTCCCTCTAAGCTGAGTGAGTGTGAGCTAGCTCACAGTTTTTTAGCCTCTGGCTCACATAGTTTTGTCTCAGCTCAGGAAGTACGGCTCCAGAGCAAACTAACCGATGCAGGAGCCAAACCGCTCGCTCACGACTTTAATGCCAGGAGCCCACAAAGTAGAATTTTTGCTCACAGGACTCCACAACTTAGAGCAGTGGTGGCGAACCTATGGCACGTGTGCCAGAGGCGGCACTCAGAGCCCTCTCTGCGGGCACGCGTGCCATCGCCCCAGCCAGGCCCAGACCATCATTAAAGTGTCAAATTCTCTGCCAAATAATTTTAAGTAAACGAAAGCATTTGGGATTGCTTCCCTTACTTTGTTTGGATCATCTGAAGTTAAGGTATGAGTTGTTTTTTCTAAAGTAAAACCTCAGTATTCAGGTTAAATGGCTGTCTTGGCACTTTACGATAAATAAGTGGGTTTTGGGTCGCAGTTTGGGCACTCGGTCTCTTAAAGGTTCGCCATCACCGGCTTAGAGGGAGCATTAACTGGGAGAGCTCCAGGCCCACCTGGAGGTAGCCAACCCTAACTCTATTTCCTGAGCTGAGTTCAGAGGGCCGTAGGGCCGATGCACAGGATTTCCACGGCAGCCAAACCCATGAGGAAGGAAGCGTTCTCTGCAGGCCCCTTTCCAACCACCAAAGCAGCGGATCAGGGCTCTTCCCTAACAGTGAGATCAGCACAGGTGGCTTCCCGGGGCAAGCAGTCTCTTTGCACATAAGTTGCTGAGGTTTTGCTATGCAGCCAGACTGCCTTTTCGTAGTTGCGAGACAGGAGACTGAAGTGGTGGAGCTGGGCAGGATGAACGTGAAGATGAAATTGCCTTACACCGAATCCGGCCCTTGGTCCACGTAGCTCAGTATTAGTACAAAACAGCAAGAGTCCAGTAGCATTTTGAAGACTAGCAAAATATGTGGCAGGGGATGAGCTTTTGTGGGTCACCACTCACTTCTTCAGCTACAACTAGAATGGGAGTCCATCGGTCCTATTTATTGGAAAGTGGAGTGATTTCGAACGACATAAGCAGGCGAATGACAATAGCAGGTGTGATTGAATTTAGGTGAGGTATACAGAGAAGTAGTAGGTATGGAGAAATAGGCATTGGTAGTGAGACAGGAAACCTGGGTCTCGATTCACTCCAGGTGGATGCATTGTCTTGAGCTTCAGTATCAGCCACAAGACAATGCGTCCACCTGGAATGAATCAAGACCTAGGTTTCCTGTCTCATTACCAGTGCTGATTTCTCCATGCCTATTACCCGTCTGCATATCACGCCTAATCCAATCACGCCTGCTGTTGTCATTTGCCTGCTATTGCCATTCAGCATCTGAAATCACTCCATTCTCCAAGATATAATGACAGAGGGACTCCCATTCTAGCTTTATCTGGAGAAGTGAGCAGTGACCCAGGAAAGCTCCTCACCCGCCACATACTTTGTTAGTCTTTAAAGTGCTACTGGGATCTTGCTCTTTTCTACTGCTACAGACAGACTAACACAGCTACCCATCTTTCACATCACCAACTGACTGATCCTCAACTGGAGATGCCAGAAATTGAACCTGGGACCTTCTGCATGCTGAGCAGGTGCTCTACCACTGAGCCACAGCCCCTCTCCACAGCTCTCCGGGGTTTCAGATGGAGGTCTTTCACATCACCTACTGCCTGGTCCTTTTAACAGGAGATGCTGGCAACTGAATTCGGGACCTTCTGCACGCCAAACAGATGCTCTACCACCAGGGCTCTTTTTGTAGAAAAAGCCCAGCAGGAACTCATTAGCATAATAGGCCACACCCAACAGCAGAAACTCATTAGCATATTAGGCCACACCCCTGACAGCACAGCTCATTAGCACATTAGGCCGCACCCCCATGTTACCAGAAGTGTGGTCATCCAGCCACACCCACCTTTTGCTTCTTATTCTGTTTACTTTGTTTGTTGTCAAAACCCAGGGCCTTTTTTTGTAGCAGGAACTCCTTTGCGTGTTAGGCCACACACCCCTAATGTAGCCAATCCTAATGAGTTCCTGCTGTTGGGTGTGGCCTATTATGCTAATGAGTTCCTGCTGGGCGTGGCCAACTCGGGCGCCAGCCGGAACTCCATTCCTGCGCGTTCCTGCCCAAAAATAACCCTGTCTACCACGGAGCCACAGTCTCCCCCCCCTAGATAGCGGCATTCCGGTTGGCATCTTGGCCGATGGAGGAGGGACCCCCGATCTGTAACCTGGCAAAAGAGGGCAGTCTGGAACCCATTTTGAGCCAAAATGTAAGAACAACTCAGTCCGGCGGTCCGTCTAGCCCTTAGCTGCAGCCTGCCGGGCATGGGATTTATGCCTCAACTTCCCAATTTTAAAAAACAAAACCGTATGCTCATTAGAGAGCCAGTTTGGTGTAGTGGTTAGGAGCGCAGACTCTGATCTGGGAGAACCGGGTTTGATTCCCCACTCCTCCCCATGCGGCTGCTGGTGTGACCTTGGGCCAGTCACAAGCTCTCTCGGAGCTGTTCTCTCAAGGGCAGTCCTCGAGAGAGCTCTCTCAGCCCCACCCACCTCACAGGGTGTCTGTTGTGGGGAGGAGAAGGGAACGGGATTGTAACTTGTAAGCCACTCTGAGACTCCTTCGGGTAGTGAAGGGCGGGGTATAAATCCCATCTCTTCTCTTCTTCTTCATTAGTGGCCAAAGTGGCATTGGGGAAGTTCCTCCGATTGCAGCATCCGTGTGCCAAGTTCCTTGCCCTCTCCACTGGGTGCACAGGATGGTTGTCACCAGTGTTCCCTCTAAGCTGAGTTAGTGTGAGCCAGCTCACAGTTTTTTAGCCTCCGGCTCACACATTTTTGTCTTTGCTCAGGAAGGAGGGCTCCAAAGCAAACTACTGTATGCAGTAGCCAAACCGCTCGCTCACAACTTTAATGTCGGTAGCTCACAAAGTTTTGCTCACAAGACTTCACAGCTTAGAGGGAACATTGGTTGTCACAGTTCTTAACCCACATGTCTTTGCCTCTGGCTTTTCCCCCCCTGCCCACCATTTTCTCCGGTATGTTTTCCCCTCCCACTTTTCTCTCGGTCTGACGTACAAAGCAGCATCAAAAGCCTGCTCTTCGCTTAACTATGTGACAAAAGGCACACAAGGGGAAAGAATGAATCACCTCTGGATCCGGTTGCCTGCTTGTTGTGGGAAATGCGGTGGGCGCCCCCAGGACATGGCACCAAAGTAGGGCGAATGCCACGAGGACGGGTATGCGTGTGTGAGAGAGAGCAGAGAAACACAACACAGGATCGAGAGAGGCTTTAATCGGAATTCGGTTCATGCTCTTAACACCCGGGTCCTTGGGGTTCCTCAGTTTCCCATCTGTAAATAAGAATCCCAGAAGAGCTTTGTGAAGTGACATGAAGGGGGATTGGGGAGAAACCTGGGTCTTCTCCACTGGAGTGGGACTGACTGGGGGAAGGCTCTAAAGTACTGGGTTCGCCACATGGAAGACTCGGACCACGACATGCGTTAAGACGCGTTTATTGCACTTCACACAGGAACTGCAAAATGGCCCTGCAAGGCCAACTATATACACACCCACCCAGCACACCCACAGTCCTGCTGGAGGGTTTGAATTTCCCGCCAAAGTTGCTATTGGTGAATGCTGGGGGAAGTAGGGTCCTAGGCGTCTATTGTTTAGAGGAGCTAAGCTCCCTACTGTAGCCCGGTGGCAGTCCGCCAACTGCCGACCTGGTGGCAGTCCGCCAACTGCCGACCTGGTGGCAGTCCGCCAACTGGCGACCTGGTGGCAGTCCGCGTACATAACAAAGGCCATGGGTGTTTTCAAAGCTTTGGCATCTTGGGTGTGAAATCTGGCGCCGTAAACTCTCTACCCTGACTCCAAACAAGTTTCTAGCTCTCATGACCGGAGAGACAAACTCAAATCCACTTTGGCAGTGCTTGTGGAAATTCAGATGCCAAGGGACTGAGGGCTGGAATTTTCTTCTGATTGATGGAAAGGGGCTGTGGTGTGTGCAATGCCCGCTTCTAAGATGCCAGGTCCAGGCTGGGAAATTCCTGGAGATTTTGGGGGTGGTGCCTGGTGTTCCCTCTAAGATGAGTTCGCGTGAGTAAGCTCACAGCTTTTTAGCCTCCGGCTCACAGATTTTTGTCTCAGCTCAGGAAGGAGGGCTCCAGAGCAAACGAATTTATGCAGTAGCCCAATGGCTCGCTCAAAGCTTTAATACCAGGAGCTCACAAAGCAGAATTTTTGCTCGCAAGACTCCACAGCTGAGAGGGAGCGTTGCTGGGGAGGGCAGGGTTTGGGGGAGAGGAGGAGGGACCAGTAGGGTATCAGGCCCTTGAGTCCACCTTCCAAAGCGGCCGTTTTCTCCAGGGGAACTTACTGGCCTCTGTCGTCTGAAAATCTGTTATAATTCTGGGGGATGTCCGAGCTCCGCCTGGAGATTGGCAACCCCTTACCTGACAGGCCAGAGCAAACTGGCGACCAAGTTGCAGAATTACTTTAGTGCAGAGAGTGATTCAAATATGGAATTGGCTGCCAGAGGAATGACCAGCTTTAAAAGGGGTTTATACAGATTCATGGAGAATCAGTCTATCAGTGGCTACTAGCCATGGTGATGACTGAGGGGAACCTCCACATTCAGAGGCACTAATCCTCTGGATCCCAGAGCCAGGAGGCAACATCAGGAGAAGACCTCGGTCTCTCTGCCCTGTTGTTGTTGGCCCTCTAGAGGAACTGGTTGGCCATTGTATGAGACAGGATGCTGGATGGGATGGACCACTGGTCTGATCCAGCAGGGCTCTTCTGCTGTTCTTATGAAGGCTTCAGCCTCTATTTATGCCATGTTGTTGGCCCTCCAGAGAAACTGGTTGGCCCCTGTGTGAGACGGGATGTTGGACTAGAAGGACCACTGGTCTGATCCAGGAGAGCTCTTCTGAGGTTCTTATCTGGGTAAGGCCTCGGCCTCTCTGCCCTGTTGTTGGCCCGCCAGAGGAACTGGCTGGCCCCTGTGTGAGACAGGATGCTGGATGGGATGGACCACTGGTCGGATCCAGCAGGGCTCTTCTGATGTTCTTCTCAGGGGAAGGCCTCGGCCTCTATGTCATGTTGTTAGCCATCCAGAGTAATTGACAGGCCACTGTGTGGGACAGGATGCTGGACTAGAAGGACCACTGGTCTGATCCAGCAGTGCTCTTCTTATGTTCTTATGATTCAGGGCTCAGCCTCTGTGCCCTGTGGTTGGCCCCCCAGAGGAACTGGCTGGCCACTGTGTGAGAAAGGATGCTGGACTAGATGGACCACTGGTCTGATCCAGCAGAGGCCTTCTGATGTCCTTACCAGAGGAAGGCCTCGGCCTCTCTGCCCTGCTGCTGGCCCTCCAGAGGAACTGGCTGGCCACCGTGTGGGACGGGATGCTGGACTAGATGGACCACTGGTCTGATCCAGCAGGGCTCTTCTGATGTTCCTATGAAGGCCTCAGCCTCTCTGCCCTGCTGCTGGCCCTCCAGAGGAACTGGTTGGCCACTGTGTGGGACAGGATGCTGGACTAGATGGACCCTCACTGGTCTGATCCAGCAGGGCTCTTCTCATGTTCTTATGAAGGCCTCTCTGCCCTATTGGTGGCCCTCCAGAGGAACTGGTTGGCCACTGTGTGGGACAGGATGCTGGACTAGATGGACCACTGGTCTGATCCAGCAGGGCTCTTCTCATGTTCTTATGAAGGCCTCAGCCTCTCTGCCCTGCTGTTGGCCCTCCAGAGGAACTGGTTGGCCACTGTGTGGGACAGGATGCTGGACTAGATAGACCACTGGTCTGATCCAGCAGGGCTCTTCTTGTGTTCTTATCAGGGGAAGGCCTTGGCCTCTCTGCCCTGTTGTTGGCCCTCCAGAGGAACTGGTTGGCCACTGTGTCGGACAGGATGCTGGACTAGGTGGACCACTGGTCTGATCCAGCAGGGCTCTTCTTGTGTTCTTAATTTGCCACCCTGAATTGACTTGACCCGGGAAGACTTGTGAGGCTGGGACAATTCCAGGTATCTGGTTTTCCTGAACTGCTAGGAATTCAGTGCAGGTTCCTAGACACGTTAAGTACATTCAATCTTCGTTATAAGGCTAGCTCTTAAAAATGTCCTTTCGCCGGGTTGGAAGGGTTTACAATATTTTGTCCAGCCCTGGAAGTGTCCCGATTTGAATACAAGATTTCCCCCAGGTCTCCTTTCTCCACAGGGAAAGGGGAGAGACGGAACAGTAAAGGGGAGGGAAACCTTGAGCATACACAGAGTGCTTTCCCAAAGGCCTGACCTTCACAGCCGCCACACAGCCACTTGGGAGTTCACCAGGAAGGTTTCCCAAGCCACTTTGGTGTCGTGGTTAAGTGCGCAGACTCTAATCTGGGAGAAGCGGCTTTGATTCCCCACTCCTCCACCTGCAGCTGCTGGATGACCTTGGGCAAGCCATAGCTCTGTCAGAGCTGTTCCCTCACAAACAGTCCTCAAAAGAGCTCTCTCAGCCCCACCTGCCTCACAGGGTGTCCATATGTGGAGGAGAAGGAGTTTGTAAGCCGCTCTGAGACTCCAAGTGACGGGTGGGGTATAAATCCAATCTCCTCCTCCTCCTCTTCTTCTTCGTGACGCCCTGGCATGGCTGAACTCTGCCGTCCCCCGCTTAAAGCAGCAGCACCAGAGTTCAAACCCAGGGTATCGGGCCCGAGCCTTGTGTTTCGAGGGCTTGTTTGGCATCGCCGTGGCAACAGGTGGGGCGGGGGGGGAAATGAAAGGCAATATTGAAACAGGTGAAAACGAGGGTGGAAGGGACCCTCCCTGGGGCGTGGAGGCTTGCGAAAGAGGTACACGATAAGGAAGGCGGATCAGGAAAGCCGGAGGGGGCGGGCAGAGAGGCATCCTGTTCCCGATACCAGGGCAATCGGCATGGCTTGCCAGAGGTCCCTACCGGGTCAGAACCAGAGGAAGCGGCTGCCTCCACAGGGTGGGGTGGTGGAGCTGCCGCTTCAGGAGGGACTGGGGAGGCGGCAGGGTTGCCACCTCCAGGTGGGGCCAGGAGGTCTCCCGGAATTGCAACTCATCTCCGGCCGAGATCGGATCCCCTGGAGAATAAGGGCGGCTTTAGCGAATGAGGCTTTAGAGAAGGAGCTGCGGTGGCTCAAGTGGTTAAGACGCTGGACTGCAGGCTGTGGAAGGCCGGCGGGTGAGCAGTTGGCG
>NW_015171546.1:103877-111629 GCF_001447785.1 Gekko japonicus
CTCCAAGGGGATCTGTCAAGGATGGGCGAGTGGGCGTCAACATGGCAAATGGGGTTCAATGTGGCCAAGTGCAAGGTGATGCACATTGGAGCCAAAAATCCTAAATATAAATACACATTGATGGGGTCTGAACTGGCAGAGACTGAGCAAGAGAGAGATCTTGGAGTTGTAGTGGATAACTCACTGAAAATGTCGAGACAGTGTGTGACTGCAATAAAGAAGGCCAATGCTATGCTGGGGATTATTAGGAAGGGTATTGAAAACAGATCAGCCAATATCATAATGCCCCTATATAAATCAATGGTGAGACCTCATTTGGAATACTGTGTGCAGTTCTGGTCACCACACCTTAAAAAGGATATTATAGCTTTGGAAAAAGTGCAGAAAAGGGCAACTCGAATGATAAAAGGGTTGGAACACTTTCCCTATGAGGAAAGGTTAAAGCGCTTAGGGCTCTTTAGCTTGGAGAAAAGACGACTGAGGGGTGACATGATCGAGGTTTATAAGATTATGCATGGGAAAGAGCAGGTAAAGAAAGAGGTACTTTTCTCCCTTTCTCACAATACAAGAACTCGTGGGCACTCCATGAAACTGCAGAGCGGTCGGGTTAGAATGGATAAAAGGAAGTACTTCTTCACCCAAAGAGTGATTAACACTTGGAATTCACTGCCACAGGAAGTGGTGGGTGCTACAAGCATGGATGGCTTCAAAAGGGAATTAGATAAGCATATGGAGCAGAGGTCCATCAGTGGCTATTAGCCACAAGGTATAGCTAGGGGCTCTGGGGCAAGTGATGCTCTGTCTTCTTGGTGCTTGGGGGGGTCAACAGTGGGAGGGCTTCTAATGTCCTGGCCCCACTGCTGGACCTCCTGATGGCACTGGTATTTCTGGCCACTGTGTGACACAGAGTGTTGGACTGGATGGGCCTTTGGCCTGATCCAACATTGGTGTCTCTTATGTTCTTATGTTCTAATGAACTCTACAGAGCATTGTGCTCCGCTGAGGCCCCTGCCCTTCCCAAACTCCTCCCCCCCAAATCTCCCGGAATTTCCCAATACAGTTGGCAACCCTTGGAGGAGAGGAGGAAATCTCATTATCTGGGTTTCATTCCAGCAGTGGCTGACCCCCCCCCCCAATATCCCAGTTTCGATACCAAGTGATGGTAATCAAGTAATGGTAATCGAGAGGCTGCCTCAGAGCATGTGAAGAGTGCCTTTCCCCCTTGTCCCTGTGCAGCCTCCACCGTTTCCTCCCCGCCCCGCCTCTTGGCTGCAGCTCTGGAATCCTGAGGGGCTGAATCCCTCTGCCTTCATTTCGGACCCACAACCGTAATAGTGTGAGATCTCCAGCTGCAATCTGGAGATTGGTAACCGTAGGGAGATGTAACCCAGAGGAGGATGACTTCCCCCCTAAGGAAGGAGAATGAAAGGGCTCCATCAGGGGTGTCGAACTCGTTTCTTGTGGAGGGCCGGATCGGACATAAGTGAGACCTTGTTGGGCCGGGCCACGTGTGTCATAAAATGTAAGAGCCAGTTTGGTGCAGTGGTCAAGTGCGCGGACTCTAATCTGGGAGAACCGGGGTTTGATTCCCCCACTCCTTCACTTGCACCTGGCTGGATGACCTTGGGCCAGTCACAAGTTCTCTCAGAGCTGTTCTGTCAAGGGCAGTCCTCGAGAGAGCTCTCTCAGCCCCGCCTGCCTTACAGGGTGTCTGTTGTGGGGAGGGGAAGGGAAAGGAGATTGTCAGCCACTCTGAGACTCCTTTGGGTACTGAAAGGCAGGGTATAAATCCAATCTCTTCTTGTCTTCCTACACATGCAGCTGCTGGTGTGACCTTGGGCCAGTCACAAGTTCTCTCAGAGCTGTTCTCTCAAGGGCAGTCCTCGAGAGAGCTCTCTCAGCCCCACCTACCTCACAGGGTGTCTGTTGTGCGGAGGGGAAGGGAAAAGGAGATTGTCAGCCGCTTTGAGACTCCTTTGGGTAGTGAAGGGCGGGGTATAGATCCAATCTCCTCTTCTTCTCTAATGCCAGGTAGCGGAGATATAAACTTGATAAAGGGCACAAACACAAAGGGTGGTTTTTTTTACTTAAAATAAATACTTGCTCGAAACATTAGCATCCTTGCAATATTTTGTTTATTTAACAGACTCTGATAACTGACACCTCTTGCTCTGAATTATCGCATCAAAATGTCTGTGCTGTTGCAGTCTGGGAGGGGGAGGAGCCTCAGCCCAGGGCAGGGAGCAGAAGCTTCTTTATCTATCTCTCCTGAGCGATTGAGTGAGTCTGGGGAAAACAAGCTATGATGCGACAGCAGCAGCAGAACTGGAGGAAGAAGCAGGAGACAGCCAGTCTCTTGCCGGCCTGATAGAAGCCCTCTGGGTGCCTGATCCAGTCCCCGGGGCCGCATGTTTGACACCCCTGATCTAAAGGGTGGCCTCATCTTACACAATCATTCTTGGCTTCAGAGGTTTTCGAGCAGAGGCTGGATGGCCCTCTGACAGCAGTGCTGATTCTGTGAACTGAGGCAGATCATGAGAGGGAGGGTGGGAAGGGCTGCCTCAGTGCTTAGTTCTCGCGGCCCCGTTCTTCCACGCCCAGGGAAATGTCGATCGCCACTTTGGGGTCAGGGAGCGATTTTTCTCCAGGCCACTTTGGCCGGGGATCCTGGAGGGTTTTTTTTTTTTTGTCATCTTCTTGGTGTGGAGCTGCGGTGGCTCAAGTGGTTAAGACGCTGAACTGCAGGCTGTGGAAGGTCGGTAGTTCAGCAGTTCGAGACCCGAGTTGCCGCATGACGGAGTGAGCTCCCGTCTCTAGTTCCAGCTCCTGCCAACCTAGCAGTTCGAAAGCAAGAAATTGCAAGTAGATAAATAGGTACTGCTTCGTTGGGAAGGGAACAGCGTTCCATGCGCCTTGGTGTTTAGTCATGCTGGCCACATGACCACGTAAACGTCTTCGGACAACGCTGGTTCTTCGGCTTTGAAACGGAGATGAGAACCGCAACCCTATAGTCGGATTCGACTGGCTTTCGAGCAAGGGAACCTTTACCTTTACCTGGTGTGGAACATTGGTCACTGGGGGTGTGGAGGGGGAGGTATTTGTGAATTTCCTCCTGCCTTGTGCAGGGGGTTGGACTAGATGACCATGGAGGTCCCTTCCAACTCTATGATTCTATGAAGGTCCAAGTCCCTTCTGACCTTGCCACTCAAGCTATATGCTGGTGGGTGTTGGATCATTAGCATGCCTCCCTCTAGCACCTTTCTTTCATGAAATTAAGCACCGGGCAAGCGTCGGTCGGTTTCCTCCCTCCCTGCCCATCCATCACCAGCTTGGTCTTCCGGGCCTTTACGCATACACTAGCATTTTTACACCGTGCCTTTTGCAATGCCTTCCTCTTTCGCCACCGATCCCGTGTGAACTCTTTGCCTTGCCTTTCTTGCATATCTGCGCTTTATATTCCCTCAGCGGAACCCAAAACGAGGCAAAGATGAGGAAGCAGAAGATTGCAAGAAACATAAGCTAGGGCTCAATTTTTAAAAAAATAAATGATGATGATGATTACCAGGATTGAGATTACTGGGATATTTGGTTAAAAGAGCAGAGTCACAGAAGTGTGATAACTGAGTCCAGGAAATAGATCTCCCAAGAAATATATTGCAAAAAAGGTCCACATTAATTCACGGGTGTCGAACTCATTTGTTATGAGGGCCGGATCTGACATAAATGAGACCTAGTTGGGCCGGGCCAGGCGTGTCATAAAATGTTATGCCAGGTAGCGGAGATATAAACTTTATCAAAGGCACAAACACAAACGGCTTTTTTTAACTTAAAATGAAAACATGCTTAAAACTTTAGCACTCTTGCGATATTTTGTTTATTTAACAGTGTCTGATAACCGACACCTGTTGCTCTGAATTATTGCATCAAAATGTCTGTGCTGTTGCAACCTTGAGTATGCTGTTCAGGTGTGTATCTGTAAGCTGCAAACCTATGATGACGCAGCAACAGCAGCAGAACTGGAAGAAGAAGCAGGAGACAGCCAGTTCCACTGTGGGCCTGACAGAAGCCCTCCAGGGGCTTGATCCGGCCCCTGGGCCGCATGTTTGACACCCATGCTTTAATATATCCAAGTAGATCCAGTTCACATCCAGGCTGCAGTCGAAAGAAGAGGAAGACACCTAATGCAAAGAGTACTTTCCCCATCACCAGTGGCCAGCTTGTCCAGCATCTTGCCAGCTTGACCTATAGAGACATGTGTCTCCATGGAAGGCCATGAGAAAAAAGGGAGAGGACAAAGGGAGGAAGAGTCAGAGAGAAGCTCCCAGGTTAAGACAAAGAGAGGCATCCCATTCAAGGAGATAACACCTATACACGGAGTGAAGTAGCGCCCCCCAGTGTCCGGGCATGTTGAGTCGCTCACTCCAACAGAAACATGCCTGGCATTCATTGGAAACCCCTTTACATAATTCCATGTATAAGTAAGTTGGGCCCCAGTCACACGGGCTAGATAACGCTGGGGGGGAGGCGTGGCTGTTCGCCCCGGAGCAAAATAAAGCATGGTAGCCCGATCACATGGTCCCCTGAGTCTCCGCGCTTAGGCCGTTAGCTGGCGATCACACGGCGATGCTGCAGCGTGGCAAAGCAGCGGCGCGACAAGCATTTTGCGTTTGTGCGCATGCGCAGTTCTGCAGAGCAGCACTGCTTCCAGTTACGTGTTTGTGCACATGCGCTTATGAAAAACATCCGGTTTGCAATGGGACGTGGATGGGCGCCGGATGCCACGGGATACTAGCGCTCCCACGATCAGACCCCTGCCCCGTGTTTTCCGGATACTAGTGCACTTTCCAAGGTACTTTTTTACTGTGCATCTTCAGGGGGACGCCACGGGTTGGCCACCTGTGCGCTATGCTTCCCAAATGTTGTGGTATGATCACGCCCCAAAAATCCACCTGACATTCGTGCCTTTAGCGCGGCAAATCCTCCGTGTGACCGGGGCCTTGGTTGTGTTGCACAGTAGTGCCAGTTGGGTTGTAGTGGTTAAGAGTGGTGTAGCAGTGTTCCCTCTAAGCTGAGTTAGTGTGAGCTAGCTCACAGTTTTTTGGCCTCCAGTTCATAGATTTTTTGTCTTAGCTCAGGAAGGATGGCTCCAGAGCGAACTAACTTATGCAATGGCCAAATCGCTCGCTCATGACTTTAATGCCAGGCGCTCACAAAGTAGAATTTTTGCTCTCAAGACTCTACAGCTTAGAGGGAACATTGGTTAAGATCGGTGGGCTCTAATCTGGCGAACTGGGTTTGATTCCCCACTTCTCCACCTGCAGCCAGCTGGGTGGCCCTGGGTCAGTCACAAGTTCTCTCAGAGCTCTCTCACCCCCACCTACCTCACAGGGTGACTGCTGAGGGGGAGAGGAAAGGAGGGGAGGAGATTGTAAGCCGCTCTGAGATTCCGGGGGAAGGGCGTGGTATAAATCCAACTCTTCTGCTGCTGCTTCTGCACTCTTTGCATGCTCAAGAGCACTGGCTTATTTCTAAGGTTCTGGTGTTTCATTGATTCGTTGGTCAGTTTAAAAAGGTAGGCCATGTCTAGTTAGGCAACAGTTTTAAAAGAAGCGACTTTGAAACCTGTCGGTCATAGGTGCCATCACAGAAGAAACCTTTTCCTTCTGTCTTACACACGATGGAATGCCTCTTCCAAGATGGCTTCTATTGTGAGACTATTGACCTAGGAGAGGCATTCTTCAGGCCTGGTTTTGGGACAGAGACAGGCCCTTGTAGTTCTTCTGGACGACGTCCACTTGCAGTTGGATCGAGGCGGTTCAGCACTTGGGACCCCCGTTGGATCTTTCTGCAGCATTTGATACGGTTTGATAGAGAACAATGGAGGGGATAGGGGCAACCTGTTTGAGGGCCCGTAGAATTGGACCCCCTGGTCCAATGTTCTTCAAACTTGGTTGGTATCTTGGGGAGAGGCTCCAGCAGCTAACCTGTGAGTTTGGAGCCTCTCCCTCAAACCCCCTCCCCTCCAGCCCCCAGAATATACCCTATGTTTTCGCCATTGACTTCAATGGCCCATTGAATGGCTGAAACTGACATTCGGCTCCTGAATTGGCTCCTACTGCCGAAATTGACATGTAGGAGTCTTTATGCCCGCTGAAATTGATTCTGCCAGCTTCTCCGGAATCCAATCAGGCCGAATTTTTTTTTTTTTTGCACACCCCTATGGTGGACTGCTTGATTATGGTCCACCGTTTGGCCTCCCTTGTGATTTGTGGTACAGCCTTATCTTGGAAACAGATCAAGATGGGCCGCCATGTTAGTCCGTTTGTAGCAGCAGAAAAGAGCAAGAGTCCGGGAGCACCTTCGAGACGAACAACATTTGGGGCAGGGCATCTGAAGAAGTGAGCAGTGGCTCATGAAAGCTGCCACAAATCGTGTCAGTCTTTAAGGTGCTCCTGGACTCTTAGCCTTGTCTTGGTCTGCCTCATTTCTCCAGGGACGTAGTTAGAGGGTGGTCTTTGGGGGTCTTCTGGGTCTGTGGGGTGCCTCAGGGATTAGTCTTGTCCCCAGGGGTCATTTTGTAGAAAAAGAGGTGCAGGAGCTCATTAACATAACTCATTAGCATAACTCATTTGCATAGGCCACACCCCCTGACATCACCGGAAGTATGTCAGAAGGCAACACCCACCGCTCAGGCTCCACTGGACTCTTTTGGATTGCTAGCTATTGGGGGGGAGGGGAACGCGCAGATCTGCCCTCACAGAGGAGGGAGAGCTTGTACCTGAAGGCGGGGGGGAGGCCCTCTGCAACTTACCTGGCTGCTTCTTGCTCCTTGTGGCCCGACTGAGGGCTGCTGGGAGCAGGGGGTGGGGCTTGTTGTGTGTGCCCGCCCCCTGGGCTCCTTACTGCCGGAGCTCCGCTCCTGTGCGCTCCTGCAGGAAATGTCCCCTGCTTGTCCACAATGTTGTTTAACATCTATATGCGCCCTCCAGCGAAGCTCGCCAGGAGGTTTGGGGTTGATTGCCACCAGTATCCTGAAGACACCCAGCTCCTCCTCCTGTTGGAGAAACAACCGGAAGCAGCTCTCTCTTCTCTGACCCAGGGCCTGGACACTGTGGTTGAGGCAGAGCTGGTTGAAACTTCATCTGTCCAAGACTGAAGTCATGTGGCTGTTTGGTGTAGTGGTTAAGAGCACAGGCTCTAATCTGGGAGAACTGGGTTTGATTCCCCACTCCTCCACATGCAGCTGCTGGTGTGACCTCGGGTCAGTGACAGGTTCTCTCAGAGCTGTTCTCTCAAGGGCAGTAATTGGGAGAACTCTCTCAGCCCTACCCTACCTCACAGGGTGTCTGTTATGGGGAGGGGAAGGGAAAGGGGATCGTAAGCCACTCTGAGACTCCTTCGGGTAGTGAAGGGCAGGGTATATGGGTGACCACCATTTGAGGAGAGACACTCCTGCTTTCACATAAACAGGCAGGAATGCCTCTTCCAAGATGGCTCCTACTGTGAAACCTCCTACTGTGAAATGAGTGACCACCATCTGAGGAGAGACACTCTCCTGCTTTCACATAGGCAGGTAGGAATGCCTCTTCCAAGATGGCTCCAGTGTGACATGGATGACCACCATCTTAGAAGAGACACTGTCCTGCTTTCACATAGGCAGGTAGGAATGCCTCTTCCAAGGTGGCTCCTACTGTGATGTGGGTGACCACCATCTGAGGAGAGGCGTTCTCCTGCTTTCGCACAGACAAGCAG
>NW_015171546.1:111821-113400 GCF_001447785.1 Gekko japonicus
ATGGCTCCTGCTGTGATATGTCCACAGATCATCTATACACAAAAGGTGTCTTTTCCCTTCACTTGTACTGTTCTGTCTGCATATTCTGTCTATCAACGGGTCAACGAACTGGCCCATTATCTTACTGATCAACAAATATAAGAGTAGCAATTGGCTGAGATAACCCTTAATCAGGTGGCAGATGTTCAGCACAAATGTTAACGCAACGAAAAGGCCGCAGGGGTAGTTCCCGGGACGAAGACAGCTGGGAATGATTCACCTAAAGAAAAACAGAAAACGGAGGGCAATCTCCGTTTGCAAATATTTAAAAGGGTGTCCAAAAGAGAGGGAACATTACGCAGGGCGGGACGACACGGAATAGGCTGAGCCTCCGGCAAGGTAATTCGAGGTTAAACCTTGGGAAGGGCCTCCTAATCCTAAAAGGGTACAGCCGCCTCAGACGCACGTATCAGTGTTGTACCAGAGAGTTAGTCCAGTCACGGCTTCCTTTCAAGAATCACGGGGATTGTCGTTTAGACAGAACGCTGAGAAGTTCCCAGGGTGCCTTGTGTCGTTGGTGCCCTCCAGTTGTACCCCAGAATGTACGTCAGCTTGTGAAGTAATCGGTTATGGGGAGAGGAGGGGAGACTGTGGTGTGTGCGGACTCTGATCTGGGAGAACCGGGTTTGATTCCCCACTCCTCCGCTTGCACCTGCCGATGTGACCTTGGGTCAGTCACAAGCTCTGGCACAGCTGTCCTTGAAAAAGAGCACTCTGTGTCACAGTTCTGTCAGCCCCACCGACCTCAGAGGGTGTCTGTTGTGGGGAGGGGAAGGGAAAGGAGTTTGTAAGCCACTCTGAGACGCCATGTGAAGGGTGGGGTATAAATCCAATCTCTTCTGTTCTTCTTCTTCTGCTCATGAAGGGAACCATTGTCTTAGGGAGGCCCTCCCGGAAACCCCCGAGACGCTCCCTTAACCTATTAGATTTTCTCCTCAGCATCTTCTCAGACTCCCTTCAATTGCACTTCCCCACCTGTGTCCAAGCTAAAGTGGCTTATCTCATCCTTTCCCAAAATTCCACAAATGGAAATAGGGGATTGGGTCCGATAGATCAGCTCCGCCAGGGATCCCCGTCCTTTTTGAGCCTGTGGACACGTTTGAAATCCTGACGTGGCGTGGTGGGCGTGGCCAGCCACAAAAACGGTTGCCGCAGCTCGGCGTCAGTCACACAGTGAAGGTCTCTGTGTCGTGGTGGGAGCTGCTTGTGGAGTTGCCAACCTCCAGGCAGTGAGTAACAAACAATGGGAATACAGTGATTTGTAAGTTGTAGCCCGAAAAAAACCCAGTTCATGGACTGTTACACTGTAAATACTCTGCTCAAGAGTAAAAATTACTCTCACAGTTATTCTTAAAAGAAAAAAAGAGTTGTTCATACAAGGCTTACAAAAACGAACTATGAACTGGGTTTTTTTGGCTACAAACTCTAGGTAGTGGCTTGAAATATCCTGGGATCACAACTGATCTGCAGGTGACAAGAAGAAGAAGAAGAAGAAGAAGAAGAAGAAGAAGAAGAAGAAGAAGAAGAAGAAGAAGAAGAA
>NW_015171546.1:113794-133067 GCF_001447785.1 Gekko japonicus
CTTACCTGTATGTAAAGGAAACCCCCCCCCCCCAGTGGAAGCAATGCTTCCTCTAAGCTGTGGAGTCTTGTGAGCAAAAATGCTACTTTGTGAGCTCCTGGCATTAAAGTTGTGAGCGAGCGGTTTGGCTGCTGCATACGTTACTTTGCTCCGGAGCCCTCCTTCCTGAGCGGAGACGAAAATGCATGAGCCGGAGGCTAAAAAAACTGTGAGCTGGCTCAGACTAAGCTTAGAGGGAACACTGCAAAGGATTCTTCGCCTCACACAAGAAACTATCTCTTTCGCACGCACACACACACACACACAGGCTGTTGTACATGGAATCTGAGATCAAGCAGAGAATTTGGATTAATGCCAGTCTCAGGTTTAAAACAACGCAAATGACACTGGGTTGGGACGATACCAGTGGGAAACTTATAGGCGCTACTTGCTCCTCACGCCAATCCTATATGCTTCTCTTGGTCCCCCAAACTAAAAGTTCCTCTCACATTCAGAGAAAGGCACACCTTTTGGTTAAACGGCCCATCCGAATCCCACGGAAGCATCCGATTTTAAAAGACGGATGTTTTGACAACTTTTAATTGGCTGGCAGCCCTTTTAGAAACATCTGTTTAGGCTCGGGCCCAAATCTTTTTGCGTGCAGTCTGGACATATGATTTCTTTCACTCTGCAGTACACAATCTGCGATATAAATTTAAACTGGTTTGAAACTCGTTTACCTCTCATGGCTTCCCTCCAAAGATGCCTGGCGACTGAGATGTTGTGAAGGCAAAAAGAATTACTTTTTTTGCTTCCTCACAGAGTTATGATTTCAATGCTTTCTGTATCATAAGAACATAAGAACATAAGAGACGCCCATGTTGGATCAGGCCAAAGGCCCATCCAGTCCAACCCTCTGTGTCACACAGTGGCCAGCAATACCAGTGCCATCAGGAGGTCCAGCAGTGGGGCCAGGACATTAGAAGCCCTCCCACTGTTGACCCCCCCCCAAGCACCAAGAAGACAGAGCATCACTTGCCCCAGAGCCCCTAGCTATACCTTGTGGCTAATATCCACTGATGGACCTATGCTCCATATGCTTATCTAATTCCCTTTGGAAGCCGTCCATGCTTGTAGCACCCACCACTTCCTGTGGCAGTGAATTCCATGTGTTAATCCCTCTTTGGGTGAAGAAGTACTTCCTTTTATCCGTGCTAACCCGACCGCTCTGCAGTTTCATGGAGTGCCCACGAGTTCTTGTATTGTGAGAAAGGGAGAAAAGTACCTCTTTCTTTACCTGCTCTTTCCCATGCATAATCTTATAAACCGTATCGGGAATCACGGCAGGTTTGAAACTCACAACTTTACTGCCAGGAGCCCACAAAGTAGGATTTTTGCTCACAAGACCCCACAGCTTAGAGGGAGCATGGCCGACTGCCAAGGTCTCCAGGAATTTCCAAGCCCGGAGCTGGCAACCGTAGGATCTGGCTCACATTGTCAATAGATCTGCCAAAATAAGAGGAGGAAAGAAAGAACTTGAATCCGGTAGCAGACCTGGGCTCAATTGTTCTCCTCGGACACCTACCCCGCTCAAAGATGTAATCAGGTCAATCTGCATCTCTCCCATCACGCCTCCCAGGCCAGTGTCTGGATCTCCTCACGCCCGCAACGCCGAGGCCTGCTTTCCGAAGCTGGGAGCCGTCGGCCTCAACATTCGTGCTGTGACATTATTATGTTGCCGGTAATCACCGCGCAATCTGATTAGCCTTGGAGTGATAAATGGCGGGATGATTTCTGGCAGGACTGTGCCCGCAGAAAGTTGTGAGGTTTGTCGGCTAATGGCTGAGGTGCGAGGCCCCTTTGGGGGTAGAATTCAGCTTAGTACATTGGAGCTGCAGTGGCTCAAGTGGTTAAGACGCTGAACTGCAGACTGTGGAAGGTCGGTCGTTCAGCAGTCCGAGACCCAAATGTGCCCCATGACAGAGCGAGCTCCCGTCTCTAGTTCCAGCTCCTGCCAACCTAGCAGTTCGAAAGCAAGAAATTGCAAGTAGATAAATAGGTACCACTTCGGTGGGAAGGTCACAGCGTTCCGTGCGCCTTGGTGATTATTCATGCCGGCCACATGACCACGGAAACGTCTTCAGACAGCGCTGGCTCTTCGGCTTTGAAACGGAGATGAGCACCGCAACTCTAGAGTCGGACTCGACTGGCTTTCGAGCAAGGGAACCTTTACCTTTACCTTTTACATTATGCACAAATTTCTATCCAGTGGCACCTTTGAGACCAAAGAAGTTTAATTCCGGGTGGAAGCTTTCGTGTGTGTGCACATCCAGAATGAAACTTCGTTGGTCTTAAAGGTGCCACTGGACTCAGACTTTGTTTTGTTGCTTCAGACCCAACACGGCTACCCACATGAATCTATATTATGCACTAGTGGTGTTAGTGGTGGTAGAAGTAGTGGTGGTAGAAGTAGTGGTGGTATTTAGTCATTGGCCATTACAAATTTTACAAAACAGTAACAAGTAAAACGTTAAGATCAGACTGATGCAACCAGAAATTCAATACCACCCTAGCTCTAATCTTCTCATCTGCAAAGGCAAACGGAGAAGCTCTGTAAAAGATACATAAGAATCATTGGCCCCGGTCACACGGAGGATTTGCCGCACAAAAGGCACGAATGCTGGGCGGATTTTCGGGGCGCAATCACACCGCAACATCTGGCAAGCGTAGCGCACCCATGGCCAACCGTGGCGTGCCACTGAAGAGGCGCAGTTAAAAAGTACCTGCAAAGATCTACTAGCAAATGGTTTGCCACGGGCTGCAGAAGGACTCGTTCGGTGTGATCGCGCCGGCGTGTGCCGAAGGACGAAACCCTGGGGTGTCGCCGTCGCGTCTGATCGCATAATGGCGGATCAGAATGAGACGGCGTGAATAGCCACACCTCCCCCTCCACGTTTTCTGGCACGCGTGGCCGGGGCCATTATCTGCCAACAGAAACACAATCTTCCGATTTTCGGAGTACACGTTTAGGACAGATGAAATCCCAGGCAAAAATCTATCATCACACCACATCGGCAGGCTCTGAAGGCGGCCTCATCGGACCAGATAAAGTTTGAGGGTGGTCCGCGGTCCTCGAGTGCAAGCCCTTGTCCTCTCCTTACTCTGGGTCAGTGGGGTGCGGTTTGGAGGCAGCAAAAGGATCGGCCAACGGGAGGGGTGCGTGTGTGGCGGGGCACGCCGGAGATGCCCAACGGAGAGCCAGAGCCGCAAGCCCTCTCGATGAGGAAGTCTGACTTCAACAGTCAGTTTTCTGGAGGAGGAAGCGTCTCCTGAGTTTCGGTCGCATGGTCCCTCTCAGAACAGTTGCACAAGCCTGACTCAGAGGTGGACCCGTTCTGAGTGAAAAGGCCCATCCCCCTGGCATGCCCGACGTCTGGGCCAGCAAGCAGGAAGAGTTTTCAAGGCACGAGAGGAGCCGGGGTGGGGTGCCTTTGCCTGCCTCTGCGTAGCAACCCTGGACTTCCCTTGGTGGTCTCCCATCCAAATACTAACCAGGGCCGACCCTGCTTAGCTTCTGAGGTCTGACAAGATCAGGCCAGTCTGGGCCATCCGGGTCAGGGGAGAGACAAGCAGAGGTGGTTTGCCATTGCCTGCCTCTGCATAGCAACCCTGGACTTCCCTTGGTGGTCTCCCACCCAAATACTAACCAGGGCTGACCCTGCTTAGCTTCTGAGGTCTGACTAGATCAGGCCAGTCTGGGCCATCCGGGTCAGGGGAGAGACAAGCAGAGGTGGTTTGCCATTGCCTGCCTCTGCATAGCAACCCTGGACTTCCCTTGGTGGTCTCCCACCCAAATACTAACCAGGGCTGACCCTGCTTAGCTTCTGAGGTCTGACTAGATCAGGCCAGTCTGGGCCATCCGGGTCAGGGCAGAGACAAGCAGAGGTGGTTTGCCATTGCCTGCCTCTGCATAGCAACCTTGGACTTCCTTGGTGGTCTCCCACCCAAATACTAACCAGGGCCGAGCCTGCTTAGCTTCTGAGATCTGGCTGGCCTGGGCTCCCCCAGTCAGTGTCCCAACACATGATGACTAAGTTTATAAGTGGGGAGGGAAGGCAGCATGGCAGTGCCCCGATCTCACCACACCTCAGAAGCTGAGCAGGTTTGGCACGTGGATGGCAGACGACCAAAGTAGGCTCTGCAGGGGAAGGCAATGGCTTCTCCAGGGGTCATTTCCTGCAGGAGCGCACCGGAGCGGAGCTCCGGCAGTAAAGAGCCTAGGAGGTGGGCACATGCAACAAGCCCCGCCCCCTACTCCCAGCAGCCTTCAGTCAGAGCAAGAAGCAGCCAGGGAAGTTGCAGAGCCACCCCCCCCCCCCGCCTGCCTTCAGGTACAAGCTCTCCCCCCTCTGTGAGGGCAGATCTGCACGTCCCCTCCCATAACTAGCAATCCAAAACAGTCCAGTGGCACCTTTAAGACCAAGTTTTATTCAGGTACAAGCTCTCCCTCCTCTGAGAGGACAGATCTGCACGTCCCCCCACCCCAATAGCTAGCAATCCAAAACAGTCCAGTGGAGCCTGAGTGGTGGGCGTTGCCTTCTGATACACTTCCGGTGATGTCAGGGTGTGTGGCATATGCAAATAAGTTATGCTAATGAGTTATGCTAATGAGCTCCTGCACCTCTTTTCCTACGAAATGACCCCTGTAGCTTCTCCCTTGCCTTGAAAACCCCCTGCTGGGATCACCGTAAGTTGGTTGCCACTTGCCGGCAATTACGCGCATACGTTTATAGCATGTGCCACACTTCATGGCCTGCACCGTATACCATGATGTGCCACTTTCGGGGGACACGCTGCTGCTGCTGGGATATCCCCAGACTGGAAACCAAGGGGGTTGTGTTTCTCCAGTCTTTTTCGGTGCTCATTCCCACAGCATGCATCCAAACCCTGTTGTGTATATCAAAAGTATCTGGCAATAGCCTTCCTAAGAACCATAGAGTTGGAAGGGGCCATACAGAGACCGTCTAGTCCCACCCCCTGCCCAATGCAGGACCAGCCTGAAGCGTCTCTGACAAATATTCGTCCAGCCTCTTCTTGAAAGCTGTCAGTGAAGGGGAGCTAAAACCACCTCCCCCGGCAGCTGATTCTACCTTGGAACCACTCTGTGAAAAGGTTTTTCCTGATATCCAGCCGATGCCTTTCCGCGTGTAATTTAAACCCGTCGCTTCGGGTCCTCTCCTCTGCTGCCAACTGGAACAGCTCCTTGCCCTCCTCCAAATGACAGCCTTTCAGATATTTAAAGAGAGCAATCATGTCCCCCTCAGTCTCCTCTTCTCCAAACTAAACCTTCCCAGGGCCCTCAGCCTTTCCTTGTAGGGCTCGGTCTCCAGACCCCCGATCATCCTCGTCACTCTCTTCTGCACCCTCTCGATTTTGCCCACCTCCTTTTTGAAGCGAGGCCTGACCAAGGCAGTCTACAGAGGGGCGACGACCTCCAGCGATTTCGGTGCTGTGGCCCTTTTAATAAAACCCAAGACTGAATCTGCCTTTTTGGCCACCGCATCACACTGACTGCTCATATTTAGTTTACAGTCCACCCTTACCCCACAATCTCTTTCGCATACACTGCTCCCCAGAAACGTATCCCCCATCCAGTATTTGGGCTTGACATTTTTGTGGCCCAGATGTAATACTGTGCGTTTATCTTTGTTGAACTGCATACGTCTCCATGTTCCCTCTAAGCTGTGGAGTCTTGTGAGCAAAAATTATACTTTGTGAGCTACTGGCATTAAAGCTGTGAGCGAGTGATTGGGCTGCTGCATAAATTAGTTTGCTCTGGAGCCCTCCTTCCTGAGCTAAGACAAGAATCTGTGAGCTGGAGGCTAAAAAACTGTGAGCTAGCTCACACTAACTCAGCTTAGAGGGAACACTGGTCTCCACGCTCCAGAGTAACTACACATTCTTCCCCACTTCCCCCACTAAAATAAATATGGCCATAGCAGCCCTTGGAATTGACTGGTGCTTTGGACTCCAGGATGGGTACTTTAACGGAGCGTGGCTGACTTCAGGGGCCCGACCAGAAAAACAGACTGCAGCAATCCGGCAGCCCAGAAATGTGGGCGCTGGCTAAAAGCTGGCTGGCAGATTAGAAACGTACACGATAGACACGCATCGCTAAAACCATTAGAACCAAGTAAGCAGACACCATTAAAACCTTAGGTAAAATACACGTACAAAACCATAAAAACAACACCGGGCAGGACGGAGGGATTCCGAAGGGTACACCGGACATAACCAAAAGTGTCCACTTGCTAGCGGAAGACAGGAACAGGCGTGTCTCCCTGGGGAAAAGAGTTCAGAAGTTTTGGTGCCACCACGGAGAAGGCCCTGTCCCAGATTGGCGCCCACCTAATCTCAGGGCCACGGGAGTGTCAGCTATGCTGCCATGAAGGTTGGGGAGTTTGGTCTGTATCTGGTTAATTGCTATTGCTTTCCTTTCAGGTTAATTGCTACTCCATTCCTTTCTGTGCTTTCTCTGCTGGGCGCCGAAACGCTTATCTATACAGATGTGCAGGAGGGTGTTGTGGTGTCTGGGTTTTCCCTAGGTGCCGTGGGAGAGTGTTCGTTCTCAGCTTCAGCTACCTAACGGTCTTTAAGCCTTATCCCGCGCGCGGGAGGGTGCCTAATTGGCCAGTGCTGTGGGGGGGTGTGTGCATACGAATACCCTATATCCTGTTATGCCCAAGGGGCCGCCGCCATTCTTAACAGTGCCTATGTTACTGCATCTATAGCTTTGCAATAAAAGTATAACCGTTCCTGAATGCGTGTACTTCGTTGTTGGCTGTGGGTTCTGACAGGGAGATGACAGCAGCTGTCGGGGAGGTTTGTCAGGGAGCGGGTGAACCTGGCCGCAAGTCGGGAAAGCCTCTTCACCCGCCCCTCTTTCTTTCTCGCTTCCCCCACGCAGGTCCGAGCCTACATCGGCGGCATCTCCCCCGACGGCCAGGAGAGCCAGGCCATGCTGGCCTTCCGCCTCAGCGCCCTCAACCCCATCGTGGACCCCTGGCTCTTCATCATCTTCCGCAACTCCGTCTTCCGCAGCATCAGGGACTTCTTCTGCTGCCGCCTGGGCTGGCTCTCTTTGCCCGGGAAGCGGAAGGCCTCGGACAAGGTGGGGATGCAAGGCCTCTCTTTCCACGACAACGGCGTCTGATGGCAGCGGAAGTCACCCTCGGCCGCCGGGACAGCAGTGCCCTGGCGGGGGACAGCTTGGGCCGCTCTCCCCGCTCTCCGCGGACGGAGACGAGGAGAAACCACCTTCTCAAGAAGGATGCCGGATTCGTCGGGCTTCTCCGAAGCCTGGGGCACGGACCAGCTTGTCGATGGAAGAGGTGGGAGATCGGGGAGGGCTTTCGGGTCACCCTCCGGGGGCAGCATCTCTGGTAGGGTGGGAACGCACTGTTTGGTGTCCCGTCTCCAGACGAGGAAAGGAGACGGGAAGCCGGGAGTCAAAGGAACCTCCAGATCCCCTGTGAAGGGGAGAGACGGAGAAGCTGTGAAGGCACGGGGACTATCGATGCACTTGCCACCAGTGTTCCCTCTAAGCTGAGTCAGTGTGAGCTGGCTCACAGTTTTTTAGCCTCCAGCTCACAGATTTTTGTCTTTGCTCAGGAAGGAGGGCGCCAGAGCAAACTGATTTATGCAGTAGCCAAACAGTTTGCTCGCAACTTTAAGGCCAGGAGCTCACGGAGTAGAGTTTTTGCTCACAAGACTCCACAGCTTAGAGGGAACATTGCTTACCACTGTAGCTGTGAAGGCACCATCCTGCCTGCACTAAGGGTTGACAGCTGCAGGTTGGGAAATCCCTGGAGATTTGGGGTTGGCGCCTGGGAGGGCAGGGACCCCAGCAGGTGCCAGAAAGCCCACCCTCCAAAGAAGCCATTTTCTCCTGGGGAACTGATCTTTGCTGTCCAGAGACAGTTACAATTCTGGGAGACTGGTGCTGTTCTGTACATCAAGGTATCAAAAAGGCGAGTGGTTAAAGACAGCGTGGGGTTCTCCCGTGCTTTTGGTGCCTGTCTGCTTCCAAAGCACGGGGTTTAACGGGTTTTTGAAACGTGACTGTGAATAGTCGAAACCAGGGGTCATTTCCTGCGGGAGCGCACAGGAGCGGAGCTCCGGCAGTAAGGAGCCCAGGGGGCGGGCACATGCAACAAGCCCCGCCCCCTGTTCCCAGCAGCCCTCAGTCGGGCCACGAGGAGCAAGAAGCAGCCAGGTAAATTGCAGAGCCTCCCCCCACCCTGCCTGCCTTCAGTTACAAGCTCTCCCTCCTCTGTGAGGGCAGATCGGCACGTTCCCCCCCCCCCATACATAAACATCCCAAAAAAGACCTGTGGCTGGCACTTTTAAGGCCAAGTTTTATTCAGGTAAAAGCTCTCCCTCCTCTGTGAGGGCAAATCTGCACGTCCCTCCCTCAATAGCTAGCAATCCAAAACAGTCCAGTGGAGCCTGAGCGGTGGGTATTGCCTTCTGACACACTTCCAGTGATGTCAGGGGATGTGGCATATGCAAATAAATTATGCTAATAATTTATGCTAATAAGCTCCTGCACCTCTTTTGCTACAAAATGACCCCTGGTCGAAACTGTAAAAAATAAAATAAAGGATGAGTTTGTTTCAAATTTATCTGGGTGTCTGTTACTCCTAACACCAAATATATGGGTCCTCCTAGCCCAGGTTGTGTGTATTTCTTGCCTTTTTTGACCGGGATCGTTAGGAAAGGGACTGAAAATAAAACGACCAATATTGTGATGCCCCTGTATAGCTCTATGGTGCGGCCTCATTTGGAATGCCGTGTGCAGTTCTGGTGGCTGCTGCATCTCAAGAAAGACACTGCAGAGCTGGGGAAACGACAGAGGAGGGCGACCAAGATGATGAGTGGGTTGGAGCACTGTCCCTATAAGAACACAAGAGAAGCCATGTTGGAATCAGGCCAATGGCCCATCCAGTCCAACGCTTTGTGTCACACAGTGGCCAAAACCCAGGTGCCACCAGGAGGTCCACCAGCAAGGTCAGAACTCCAGAAGCTCTCCCACTGTTGCCCCCACAAACACCAAGAATACAGAGCATCACTGCCCCAGACATAAGAACAGAAGAGAAGCCATGTTGGACCAGGCCAAGAATACAGAAAAGCTGAAGAGTCTGGAACCTGTCAGTTTAGAAAAGAGGCTAAATGGGGAACCTGATGTAGGTTTATAAAATTATGCGTGTGATGGAGAGAGTTGAACAGAGAGAACTTTTCCTCCCTCTCCCAAAATATTAGAACTCAAGGGCATCCAATGAAAAGTCTTTGCATGCATGAATATATATATTTTTCCCTATTATATACTTTATTAAAATATAAGACTCTAGATCAGGGCTATTTTTGGGCAGGAACACACAGGAACGGAGTTCCAGCTGGCTCCCAAGTTGGCCACGCCCAGCAGGAACTCATTAGCATAATAGGCCACACCCAACAGCAGAAACTCATTCGGATTGGCTACATTAGGGGTGTGTGGCCTAACATGCAAAGGAGTTCCTGCTACAAAAAAAGGCCCTGGGTTTTGACAACAAACAAGGTCAACAGAATAAGAAGCAAAAGGTGGGTGTGGCTGGATGACCACACTTCTGGTAACATGGGGGTGCGGCCTAATGTGCTAATGAGCTGTGCTGTCAGGGGTGTGGCCTAATAGGCTAATGAGTTTCTGCTGTTGGGTGTGGCCTATTATGCTAATGAGTTCCTGCTGGGCTTTTTCTACAAAAAGAGCCCTGCTCTAGATTAACAGATAACAAACAACGTGTAACATCGATATGCACAGCCTGTGCGTTGAATCACATCCAGAAGGCGCTGTTGACTCTTGACTTAGCGCCAGACGGAACGTGATCCATGCATGCATATTTGGAGTGGCTGTATACGGAGTCCGGCGGAGAGGGCTGAGGCTAGCGATGACTCTCACGCCAGGAAAGGTCATTCTGAGAGCCCCGACTCTCCAACTGGAGATGCGAAGGACGGACTTTCTGGAGGCAAACTCGGGGTCCCTTTCCTAGGAGGAAAGGCTGAAGATTCCGGGACTTTTCAGTTTAGAAAAGAGACAACTGGGGGGGGGGGGCACACATGAGAGAGGTTTATAAAATCATGCAGGGGTGGAGGGAGTTGACAAAGGATTTTTCTTCCTCTCCCAAAATACTGGAGCTCGAGGGCATCTGATGAAGCTGACGGGCAGGAGGTTCAGGATGGACAAAAGGAAATGCTACTTTACACAGAGAGTGATTCAAAGGGGGTATTTGCTGCCAGAGGATGCAGTGATGACCACAGGAATAAACAGCTTTAAAAGGGGATTAAGTAGATTAATGGAGGAGAAGTCTATCAATGGCTTCGAGCCATGGTGACTGAGGGAAACCTCCACATCCAGAGGCACGAAGCCTCTGAATCCCAGAGCCAGGAGGCAACATCAGGGGAAGGCCTCGGCCTCTCTGCCCTGTTGTTGGCCGTATGGAGGAACTGGCTGGCCCCTGTGTGAGACAGGATGCTGGACAAGATGAACCCTCACTGGTCTGATCCAACAAGTTCTTATCGGGGAAGGCCTCGGCCTCTCTGCCCTGTTGCTGGCCCTCCAGAGGAACTGGCTAGCCACTGTGTGGGACGGGATGCTGGACTAGAATGGCCACTGGTCTGACCCAGCAAGGCTCTTCTGATGTTCTTATGAAGGCCTCAGCCTCTCTGCCCTGTTGTTGGCCCTCTAGAGGAACTGGTTGGCCCCTGTGTGAGACAGGATGCTGGACTAGGTGGACTGCTGGTCTGATCCAGCAGGGCTCTTCTGATGTTCTTCTCAGGGGAAGGCCTCAGCCTCCATGCCCTGTTTTTAGCTCTCCAGAGAAACTGGTCGGCCACTCTGTGAGACAGGACGCTGGACTAGGTGGGACTAGATGGGACCACTGGACTAGATGGGACCAGAGGAACTGGCTGGCCCGTGTGAGACAGGATGCTGGACTAGATGGACCCTCACTGGTCTGACCCAGCAGGGCTCTTCTGAGGTTCTTACGAAGGCCTCGGCCTCCATGCCCTGCTGCTGGCCCTCCAGAGGAACTGGCTGGCCCCTGTGTGAGACGGGACACTGGACTAGATGGACCTTCACTGGTCTGATCCAACAAGGCTCTTCTTATGTCCTTACGTGCCAGACTGCTGCCAGAAGCCGATGTGGTGACGCGGTTGATATGTCAGGGTAAGACTAGGGGAAATGCAGGTTCAAAACTCCACTCTACCATGAACTTCAACCTTGAGTCTCTGGTTTGAGCCTACCCTTTAGGGTTGCTCAGGAGATGGCAGAGGTGAGATTTTTGCTCTGGGCTCCTTTGGAGGAAGAGCAGGACAAAAACATGCTAAAAGGCATCCCAGAAATCTTAGGCGCTGGAACCAAAGTGGACCAAAAGGGGCAGACAGACCCCCCCCCCCAATACATCTCTTCAGTCTCCTTGTGACCTCTGGCAGCTTTTCACAACAATACAACCCACCCACCCCCGCTTTATTTAGCCAGAGATAACACCAGGATGAAAGCACCCACAACCAAACAATCCGTTTTTCATCTCTCGTTTCAACTCCCCAAGAAAACTGCTGTCTCTCTACAGCCTTAATATTGGCCTTGTATTTTCTGCAAGTAAGCTTGAAAATACATGGGACATTGGGGAGGTGGGGGCTTGAAGAAGAAGAGATTGGATTTATACCCCGCCCTTCACTACCCAGTTTGGTGTCGTGGTTAAGTGCACGGACTCTAATCTGGGACAACCGGGTTTGATCCCCCACTCCGCCACTTGCAGCTGCTGGATGACCTTGGGCAAGCCGTAGTTCTGATAAGAGCTGTCCTTGAAAGAGAGCCGTTTCTGTCAAGAGCTCTCTCAGCGTCGCCTACCTCACAGGGTGCCTGTTGTGGGGAGGGGAGGGGAAAGGAGTTTGTAAGCCGCTCTGAGACTCCCTTGGGTAGTGAAGGGTGGGGTATAAATCCAATCCCTTCTTCTTCTACCGAAAGGAGTCTCAGAGCGGCTCACAATCTCCTTCCCCTTCCCCACAACAGACACCCTGTGAGGTGGGTGGGGCTGAGAGAGCTCTTTCAAGAACTGCTCGTGAGAGAATGGCTCCGAGAGAACTTGTGACTGACCCAAGGCCACACCAGCAGCTGCATGCGGAGGAGCGGGGAATCAAACCCGGTTCTCCCCGGTTAGAGTCCGCGCTCCTAACCACTACACCAAACTGGCTCTTGCCTCAGACAGTCAAAGGGTGGGGTCTGGACTTTAATTCCTGTACTGGGGGGGGGGGAGAGCGACTCCTGAACTCCTCTATAAGCCGGCAGGAATTCACATTACTTCATCCGTTCCCCCATTCAAGCACCTGCAGGTCGTGGCCTGTCCCCCCCCCCCCAAGAAAAATACTAATCCAGGCAACAGACTCCAGAAGCTCAGAATAAATATTTCCGTTGCCGACTAATCCCCTGTACGTTCCTTTTGATGCCTCCGTCCCCAGAGCCCTCCCTCCGTCAAAGAATAATCCCCCTCCTGTCTAAACATTTGGAGTTGCCATTCCAGGCGTGGGGCCAGAACACCCCCCCACCCCAACGCTGCATGTTCCTGCCCTCCCACACACAACTTGCCCCAGGTGAAAAGGGGGTTTAGGGTCTCTACCTTCGGGACACCCGTATAGCTCAGGGGAAAAGTGAAAAAGCAAATCACAGGCAACCTGGGCACTTTCTGTAGAAAAAGCCCAGCAGGAACTCATTAGCATAATAGGCCACACCCAACAGCCACACTAAACTCATTAGGATTGGCTACATTAGGGGTGTGTGGCCTAACATGCAAAGGAGTTCCTGAAACAAAAAAAGGCCCTGGGTTTTGACAACAAAGTCAACAGAATAAGAAGCAAAAGGTGGGTGTGGCTGGATGAGCACACTTCTGGTAACATGGGGGTGTGGCCTAATATGCTAATGAGTGGTGCAGTCAGGGGTGTGGTCTAATATGCTAATGAGTTTCTGCTGCTGGGTGTGGCCTATTATGTTAATGAGTCCCTGCTGGACTTTTTCTACAAAAAAGCCATAATAATAATAACAATAATAATGATGATGATGATAATGTGTGCTTCCTTCTTTTGCATAAAATGACTCGATTTGCGCACTTTATTTGGAAACTGATGTATGGGGATTAGGGAGCAAGGTTACCAGCGTTAGGTTAGGAAATTCCTGGAGATTTTGGGGGTGGAGCCTGAGGAGGGCGGGGTTTGGGGAGGGGAGGGACCTCGGTGGGTTATAATCCCATAGAGTCCAACCTCCAAGGCAGCCATTTTTCTTCAGGGGAAGTGATACAGTCTGGAAACCGGCTGTAATTCTGGGAGATCTTCAGGCTACTCCTGGAGGTTGGCACCCAAGGTAAGGGGCCAGGCGGCCATCCCAGGGTGGCCTGGGGCCCTGCCTGATCAGAAGGTTGTGATTCTCTGGACACTAAGTATGGCTCTTGCTGGACAACAAGAGGGTGCGTTGTTCAGGCTCCGACAATAAGGCCCCGGAGGTTGCTAAGCAACAGCGCTCTCTCTGCTAGGCCGCAGGGAGGATGAAGTGGTTGCTAAGCAACACACAGGCCCACCGTGCTGTGTCCCTTTGACATTAAAGGCAGGCCTGTGAAGAAACAGGCCAGAGTTCAAGGGAGCCACGGCTTCATCCTCTGAATGAGAGGATGTAAAGACGGGAGGAGGTGGGAGTTGCCATTTTGTGCTTTAAGACTCCACCCTTCACCAATGTTCCCTCTAAGCTGTGGAGTCTTGTGAGCAAAAAATCTACTTTGTGAGCTCCTGGCATTAAATTTGTAAGCAAGCAATTTGGCTACAACATAAACTAGTTTGCTCTGGAGCCATACTTCCTGAGCTAGGACAAAAATGTTTGAGCTGGAGGTTAAAAAACTGAGCTAGCTCACACTAACTCAGCTTAGAGGGAACACTGCCCTTCACTCCACTCAAAACTGAAGTGCTGTCCTTATATTGATTTGTTTTTTTAAAAAAAATATTAAAACTGTGTGCCAGCTCCTCTTCAGTTTGGTGTAGTGGTTAAGAGCAAGGACTCTGATCTGGGAGAACCGGGTTTGATTCCCCACTCCTTCACATGCACCTGCTGGTGTGACCTGGGGTCAGTCACAAGGTCTCTCAGAGCTGTCCTCTCAAGAGGACCCCACCTACCTCACAGGGTGTCTGTCGTGGGGAGGGGAAGGGAAAGGAGATGATAAGCCGCTCTGAGACTCCCGAGTGACAAGCGGGATATCAATCCAATCTCTTTTCTTCTTCGAAATCTAAGTGCTCAGAAAAACAGCTCAGAAAAACAGATACAGGAAGCTGGGGACTCGAACTCAGGACTTTGCCAGCTCTTGCTTTCCCACTGATTCCGGAGTCACACTGTAGCTCCGGCCAATTCCCAAGGAGACTCAGGCTGCTGCCTACTTTGGACTCTGCACACCCAGAACACATGAGAAGGAATGCGACACACACAATTGTCTTGGCCGCACCTGTTCACTTCCTTGGACCGCGGCCCGCCCTGCACGCCCTGAAACGGGGGAACTCAAGAGAGAGAGAGAGAGCAGGCATTTCCTGCCATCTGCAGGGCCACGGGGGTCAAATACTGACACAGTTTGGGGAAATGCGATTTTGCCCGCTTGCAATAACCTGGGACTCCAGGCATGGATGGCGGAAACAGACTCAGTGGGTGGAGAGCTCCGGCGATTGCCCAAGAGGCCCTGTCGACATCAGCCGATTCACATGCACTTTGGCCCAGGAAAACACCCAGCGGCTACACAACGGCTGCCCTCCTCTTTCTCCGCGAGTTCTAATCCTCACTGCAAACAAAAACATAATCCGAGAAGATTCGGAAAGCCCAAGGAAATCAGAAGTGGCCCGGCGTCTTGGACCGCAGGGGAAAGGGAAAACACATTTGTGGTAGGATGGCTACAGCAGGTAATCGATGCCGTGCAAAATAAATGGAACTTCCATGTCCAGGTGCAATCTACCCCCCAATAGCAGACGCTGGAGATGAATGATAAGGGAGGGGGCGGCTGCTTTAAAACCCTGCTCTGTAGTCTTCCCAGAAGCAGGTGGCTGAGTGCTGGTGGGAAAAGGACGCTGCATTCGATTGGCTGACCCGGGAAAAAAAAAACTCTCGCGCTTTTTAAATGCAGGCTTGCTCCATGCCTCCGGCGCAACATCCCGACTTCTCCTACGTGTGTTAGCGACTCCCTCAGGAACAACAGCACCAAGCGTAAGCATGAAAGGTGCATAGAATTGCCACGTTTCGGAAAAAACCCAATATAAATCTATTCTCCATCAGCATAACTTCCATGCGGAACTCCAGGGGACCCTGCAGAAGGCCAGGAGATTCGGCCCTCCCCATCGATATCCCCCCCCCTTTGCCAGAGAAAGCCAGACTTTCACAACCATTAAGGCGATCCGCTGGAGCTTCCGGAAACTGTTATCACTTTGCTCTTTAACAGACAGCGAAACCCGCAAGCCAGCTATCCAGGCAGCGGAATGACATTGCAAATATTACAGGGCTCCCCCCCCCCTTTAAAAAAGAAGCCTTTCATGGCAAGTCAGAAAAAGTGGGAGAGTTCGCATCTTCTCCCCCCCCCCGCCCCCCAATTTCCTGTTTACTGCTTCACAGTTCCGCACTCGGCTCTTTGCTAATGGGTTAGCATCGGTGCATGGAACTCGAAAGGATATGAGTGGGTCTGACTGATAAGGCGCGGCCCTCCTGAGGCCTCGACGCCTCCTGGGGCCACAAGGATGATTCGGCGGCCTGTAGAAAAGCACCAGCTCTGCTGTTATGGGTCGGGTAAAAGGAGGGGCGGCAGAGCTTCCCAGACCGGCAGTCACCAAGTAGGGGCAGCACAGAGAACAAGAACTGTTTCTGCACACGGCCTGGAACGAAGAAGAACCACAAACGCCTTTCCCTTCCCCTTCCCACAACAGACACCCTGTGAAGCAGGTGGGGCCGAGAGAGCTCTCTCGAGAACTGCTCTTTCAAGGACAGCTCGGACAGAACTAGGGCTTGCCCAAGGTCACCCACCAGCTGCAAGTGGGGGAGTGGGGAATCAAACCCGGTTCTCCCAGATGAGAGTCCGCCCACTTAACTGCTACACCAAACTGGCTCTCACCAACCGATACACACAGTTAGCTACCCACCTAGATGGCTTTTAAAAACTAAAATAAATAAATGCCTAGAGGAAAGGTCCATCACGATAGCAAAAAGGTCAGAGATGTGATACCTGTAGCCACCAAACCAAGAGGACAGACCTTCAAGGCCGGGGGTGAGAGTCCAAGGGCACCTGGAGGCAGGCCCATTGCCACGGTGGGGCATTTGGGAGCAGAGCCCCGCCATGGACGAGTCTGCCTCCACCCTGGGAGGAGGCCGCTACCTCCACCCCACATGCTGTTGGGTGATCTAATTAAGTTCCCTGCTCCCCGCCCCCCGGCCAAATATTTCTGGCTATGAGGCTGCCTGAGTGGCCCCCTTCTGTCAGTGGGTGACTGGAAAAATGGAGTTACCCGACAGGTCCAAGCCAAGCTTACCCTGACTGCCACAGGGCTCCCTGGGTGACTATGGCCAGGTACTCTTTCAGCCTAGCTACCTTGCAGGGCTCTTGTGAGGATCAAACAGAGCTGAGCAAGAGTTGGGCTGAGTGTCTGCTTCCTTCCCTCTTACAGATATGTACACCTGCGCATAGCCAGAGACGTCCAGATGGCCCCTGGGTTTTGGCCCCTGTGTGACGCAGAGTGTTGGACTGGATGGGCCATTGGCCTGATCCAACATTGGCTTCCCTTATGTTCTTATGTCTGGGGCAGTGGTGCTCTGTCTTCTTGGTGCTTGGGGGGGGGCAATAGTAGGAGGGCTTCTGGAGTTCTGGCCCCGCCGGTGGACCTCCTGATGGCACCCGGTATTTTTGGCCCCTGTGTGACACAGAGTGTTGGACTGGATGGGCCATTGGCCTGATCCAACATGGCTTCTCTTATGTCTGGGGCAAGTGACACTCTGTCTTCTTGGTGCTTGGAGGGGTCAACAGTGGGAGGGCTTCTAGTGTCTAGTGTTGGACCGGATGGGCCGTTGGCCTGATCCAACATGGCTTCTCCTATGTCCTTACGTGAGTCAAATCGTTCCTGGCCCCCTGTGCTTGTCTCTCCTGGCCCTGGGGGAATTGGCCTAGTGGACCTGCAAACACTTCCATTTTTAAAAATGGTGGCAGTGGAGACTTGTCTCTCTAAATGCGTACTCCTTTGTAAGCCGCTTTGGGTCCTTGGCAAGGAGACAAAAGAGGACAGAAATTTTTAAAGGAACCCACACTCAATATGTAACCGTTGCAATTTGAGAGCCCCTCCGTGGGTTTGGACGCGTCAACAGTTATCCATGCAGAGCTCGGAACCAGCGGTGCAGGGAGCCTGGGGCCAAAACAGCCCTTTAACTGCCTGGGAACCTTTCAGGGGCAAGGAAGGAGTCAGGCAAAGCACCTGGCAGCACTGCACCGCTTTGCCAGAAACGCTGCACCGCGGTGCAAGTCGCTCCTGAGTCATTTTAGCACCTCAATTTGCCCCCCCCCCCGCATGGTGCATGACGGAGCCCGCCTTCTCTAGAAGGCAGGCACGACACTCAGCCAAGAGCGCGCACTTGAGCCCAGGCACCTGGTACAGTGGAAACTATGCACACACCCCAAACAAGGCATCGACCTGGCGGACTTTGTCTAAACAGTCGCCCGTCTCTGCCTCTCGTCAATTCCAAGGAGGAATGTCGATACCTCCTGGGACTGTCCCCGCTTGCTTCCTTGGCCCTTGAACGCCACAGAGGCGGCGTGGAAAAGGAGAAAAGTGTTCTTTTAAGGGTTTACGTTGCTTTGAAAAAAAACCCTGAGATACTAGCTCCAAAGTGCTAGGTGTTTATTTCAGGGGAGAGCTCACTCTTCGGCCGTTATTTGGAGGGGAGGGATGTCACAGACACCTGGCACCGTGAACCCTTCCGTCGGGCTTCCCCCAAACAGTGGAGAAGCGGAACACGATTTTTCACAGGAGGGGCCCTCCTCAGTCATTATGTTCTTATCCCACTCGTCTTCAAAGGAGCTCGAGCCAACCTGCCTTGTCCGCCCCTCCTCTGTTTCGTCCGCGCATCGCTTTGAGGAAGGCGAGGGTGAGAAGAAGACCGAGGACACCCAATGGGCTCCGTGGCAGAGCGGAGACCGAACCCAAGCCCCTCTAAGTCCTTGCCTAACGTTCTAATTGCTACACCGCAATAATGTGGAGCCAAAAGTATTTGCATTTAATCCCCCCCCCAATTTTATTTAGAATATGCAAGGAACAATCTGAGCAGAGGTCCATCAGTGGCTATTAGCCACAAGGTATAGATAGGGGCTCTGGGGCAAGGGATGCTCTGTCTTCTTGGTGCTGGGGGGGGTCAACAGTGGGAGGGCTTCTAATGTCCTGGCCCCACTGTTGGACCTCCTGATGGCACCTGGTATTTTTGGCCGCTGTGTGACCCAGAGTGTTGGACTGGATGGGCCATTGGCCTGACCCAACATTGGCGTCTCTTATGTTCTATGCCCAAGTCTGATCTGAGAGTGCCCCTTAAGGGGAAGGGAAATGACTCGTGCAGAGTTGCGACAGTCAGCCTTCCACAGGGAACGCCACTGGAGCAGTGACTCCACCATCCAGTCACACCCATCGCAACTGCAGTGTAGAGTTTCCCATCTCAGAAGAGGCTTCTAGGGGAAAGTTAAGGGGAGAGAGCGAGGACTCTTCCAGAGACACAGCATACATCCTTGTGGGTAAACTGATACATTTAATTTGAGACATGTCAGAAAAATAGATTGGATGTATACCCTTACCCTTCACTAACCGAAGGAGCCTCAGAACGGCTTACAATCTCCTTTCATCTCCATGTGTTGCTTATGGCCTTCTCGCGGTACCCAGGCAACGCACCTTCAGCCCGGGTTCAGTGTGGCTAGGAGGGTGCTTTGGCCAAGGGAACGGAGTCGCAGCAGAATGGAGTGGCTCAAGAGGGGCCCCTTCACACAGGGAACGGGACTGTCGATTGCACCGGGGCAGGCATCCGTCCAGCCGCTCCTCCAAGACGCACAAACTGAGAAGGGACCCCAAACCGAGCCTGCGACCCGCCGGATGCGCCATCTGCAAGTGACCTGGAAATCCGGCTGGAACGGCCAAAGGCCTTCCAAACTGGCCTCCGCAGGCCAAGGGG
>NW_015171546.1:133103-151428 GCF_001447785.1 Gekko japonicus
CCTGTCACCGGGACAAAGCAGAGACGGTGCACATAAAGGAATCATCTGAAAAGTGAGCGGGCAGCCAAACACTCCCGCTTCTGCAAGGGCCTGGGGTGAAAGGGCTAAGAAGGAAGGCGGAGGCTGGGTTCCCCACTTCCCGTCCACCGTCCTGTCTCATCTTGCAGAGGGAAGTGGCTCCCCTCACCGTCCTTTTCGCCAACCGCAGCTTGGAGGCTTTCCCTCTGAAAGAGGAACAAGACACAAGCCGCAGGACCACGGCACGGGGGGGGCATTTTGGACAGGGGGAGCCGTCCCCAGCCCTCCCGCCACCCGGAGGAGATGGAGATGCATACAGACTCGATCCCTGCACACACACACCTCCGTCAGGTTCCTTAACCCAGGGGTCCCTGACCTTTTCGAGCCCGTGGGCATCTTAGGGATTTGGACACAGGGTGGTGGGTGCAACCGGGAAGCGGCTGCCGCTGGAGGCAGTCGCACGCACACCGGGGAAGCCCGGCTGCAGGGGAGAAAAGGAGTAAACACACTGGGGGAGAGGAGTGAGAGAGACTAAAACAAGCACTGTCACGCTCCCTCTGAGCTGGGGAGTCTTGTGAGGGAAAACTCGACTTTGTGAGCCACTGGCATTAAAGTTGTGAGCCAGCGATTTGGCCGCTGCATGAATCAGTTTGCTCTGGAGCCCTCCTTCCTGAGCCGAGACAAAAATGTGTGAGCCGGAGGCTAAAAAACTGTGAGCTGGCTCACACTAACTCAGCTTAGAGGGAACACTGGTAGTGGCAGCTGCATCTGAAACAATGTGTACAGCCCATCAAACCTCCAGGGGCCAATCAGAAGCCCTACTGGGCGAGAGCTCCATCTGGCCCCACCTCTCTTTCTAGAAACACTCGCAGGTGCAAAGAAAAGGTGCTGGTGGGCGCCCAGGGGCGCCACGTCGGGGACCCGTGGCATAACCAGTCGTGCTGTGCTGGATGCTGAACTGAACGTCCGTCCCTGCCAAGCGGCTTTAGCTGGAAAAGCTGGAGGGAGGATTCAGAGTCAGGACTCGCCGAATGACCGAGGTGAGCCCGCACGTTGCTCCCGTGCAAAAAGTCTTATTAAAACCGACCCAAATCCACATCAGCATGCAGGCTTTCAAGTGTCCCAGAGGCCTTCCTTGTGCTGTTGTGTTAAGTAATTCAGGCCCTGGTCTTAAGGTCTCTTTCTCCACATCCCGCCTAGAGCGCCAACCAGGTGGGGGTGAAGAAAATGACGCTCAGTCAAGCTGGGGTCAGGTTGCACCTCCGGCTTTTTTTAGGGGGGGGGGGGAACCCTAAGAAACATAAAAACCTGCCTCTCTGAATGGAATGAGAAAGTCGTCTCAGGAAACCCACACCTCTCTTTTCCTTGGTCTCTGGCTCCCTCTGCGGTCCTCGGGGGTCAGTGCAGCTCCTCCAGGGATTCGGGTCCCCAGCTTTCGCCTCCCTGCTCCCACCGCCACAGGTCGCACTCGACTTCCCTGCCTTTAACCAGACAGGTTGAAAAAGCTTCTTCTGCAGCCTTGCCCCAGGGACATGAAGCTGGGTTTACCTTCTGGAAGAAAACCTTTTTTTTGGGGGGGGGGGGGGGGAGAATCAGAAGAACAATAATGAACGGCTAGGGAGCTGCGGTGGCTCAAGGGGTTAAGACGCCGAACTGCAGGCTGTGGAAGGTCGGTAGTTCAGCAGTTCGAGACCCGAGTGTGCCGCCTGACTGAGTGAGCTCCCGTCTCCGGTTCCAGCTCCTGCCAGCCTAGCAGTTTGAAAGCAAGAAATTGCAAGTAGATAAATAGGTACCGCTTCGGTGGGAAGGGAACAGCGTTCCGTGCGCCTCGGTGTTGAGTCATGCCGGCCACATGACCACGGAAACGTCTTTGGACAGCGCTGGCTCTTCGGCTTGGAAACGGAGATGAGCACCGCAACCCTAGAGTCAGACTCGACTGGCTTTCAAGCAAGGGGAACCTTTACCTTTACCTATGACTGTTTTGCAAAGTCTGAGTCCAGTGGCACCTCTGAAGACCAACAAAGTTTAACTAGGCTTTGTTGGTCTTCAAAGGTGCCGCTGGATTCAAGGCTTTGTTCTGCGGCTTCAGACCAACACGGCTGCCCACTTCAGGCTATGACGGTGGCCTGGCTTCAGACAACATCAGCTCAGGGAGCGGGTTAAATTTGATTTTTCAAAGAGTTTCGACCAGAGCTGTCGGGCTCATTTGTTAGGAGGGCTGGATCTGACCACAAATGTGACTTTGTCCGGCCGGGCCAGGTGTGCCATAAAACACAACGCCAGGTACCGGAGATCAATGTTCCCTCTGAGCTGTGGAGTCTTGTGAGCAAAAATTCTACTTTGTGAGTGACTGGCATTAAAGTTGTGAGCGAGCGATTTTGGCTCCTGCGTAAATATCAGTTTCCTCTTCTGGAGCCATCCTTCCGGAGCGAAGGCAAAAAATGTGTGAGCCGGAGGCTAAAGATCTGTGAGCTAGCTCACACTAACTCAGCTTAGAGGGAACACTGCCGGAGATATAAACTTAATAAAGGACACAGGCAAAACCAAATAACGATTTTTTTAAAAACTCAAAATACAAACACGCTTAAAACATTAACACTCTTATAGTGCCTCCTTACAGCATCTCCCCGATGTCTGCCCTCCCGCTTTCACCGCCCTTTACACATTAGCACAGGGACAGCATGCAGGGACATAATGCACAGACTGTCTTCTTGCAACAGAGGCAATGCCCAGTTGCTTGCAGGCCGGATAAGCGCCCTGGATTGTGGTTGACATCCCTGGTTTAGATATCTGTTCAGAGGAATGGCAGCTTCCCCGCTCGGTCTCATCCTCGTTGCAGTCCTCCCTCTAGAGCAGGGGTCGTTTCGTAGAAAAAGAGCTAGGGGAACTCATTAGCATAACTCATTAGCATATGCCACACACCCTGACATCAGGGGCCCGGCGGTGGACCTGCAAGGCCGGCGGGAGTGCAAGGAAGCCCCGCCAAGGCCCTCCCTGGCCCCAGGCAGGCAGGGGTGGGGAGAGGCAGGGAGGAAGCAACTTACCCTCCCTCTTCTCCTGCCTCCTCCTGGCTGAATGAGGGCCGGAAGCGGGGTGGCCGGAAGCAAGGGAGGGGGCTTCGTCATGTGCCCTGCCCCCCGTACCTCACCCAGGGGACCTGCGATCCCCCGCGAAATGACCTCTGCTCTAGCGGCTTTTGAGAATTAGGAGTCCCCCGCAGTTCCTCGCACAGCCTTTTTGGTGTTGCAGTGGGGCTCTGCCTCCTCTGTTTTGCCTGGAGAGAAGCACGTCCCAGCGCAGAACTCCCACCTCTCTTCAGGACCATCGAAGTCACACCTCAGGAATCCATTCGAAGGGACCGCGAGCATGCCACAAGGAGGCCGCCCACCACGCCACCTTTCGATCAGGAGGCACACCCAGAGCTAGAGATGTAAAATTTCCGGAAACTTTGAAGCTTGGGGAAAACCCCAGTTTTTTTCTGGGGGGAAACGGAAATTTTTGGAAAAATTGAAAACAAATGCTGCATCAGCACCTTTTTTCTTTTCCAGATTGAAGGTCATTCTGTCACTTTAGGAACATAAAATATGACTATGGACATTTTTACTTGGCATGAAATTATCACAACTAGCCTATTAAAAACACGGTGTATCCAAACAATTATTACAAACCGAATACCCACCCACATGCAAAAACAAAACTGAACCCTTTTTCTTTTCTTGTGACAATAGCACCTCCTAAAGGAAGAAATGCATCTTGTTCTTGCATTGGAGAGTTCAGTCGGTAACCTAGGACTTGCTTGTCCTCAGTGCACAGAAATTAGATCAATCTGATACCATACATATTTTTAGAAATGATTTGGAAAACATTTGAACACCTTGTCTTAAAATATTTTATTCATCATGTTAAAATAAAACGTTCCATAATCATTGTTTTCTTTTCTTTTTCCAATTTTTTGGAAAAAAACAAAAAAGGCTTCAGTAAAAAAAGCGGGGGGGGGGGGACGACAGTTTTTTCCGGATTTTTCCCGGGCCTTCACATCTCTACTCAGAGCAGGGACTCGTGCAGAGGCCCGACGAGCAGCCTCCTCAAAGGCCATTCTTCCACTTACACCACAACCCTTTGAGCGTTCCAGGGTACCTCTGGTGTCAATCGAGAAGACAGAAATTTGGGAGAAAACAGTGCCGTCATCTTCATAGGGGGACAGGTCGGCTGCTACCTCTCTCATTTCTTTGCTGCTCAGGAGCCCTAATCTTTAGAGCAGTGGCCGGGGGGGGGGGAGCACCAACCGAGGGGTGCAGAGGAAGCTGCTTCCTCTGCCACTCTAGCTATTTAAAAATAGAGCCCGATCTGGAAGTTACAACCTACATTAGATTCTTAAGCTTTTAATGCACAGCAATTTCATACTCCAGGAGCAAGCACACACCTCCTTCGGTAAGGCGGGCAGCGAAGGTTAAGGCCTACAGAGGAAATGACATCAGCCCTCTTAACCCCTTCTGCAGTATGCTAGTACCTACTGCCAGGGGTAATTTCCTGCAGGAGCGGAGCTCTGGCAGTAAAGAGCCCAGGGGACGGGCACATGCAACAAGCCCCACCTCCTGCTCCCAGCAGCCCTCAGTCAGAGCAAGAAGCAGCCAGGTAAGCTGCAAAGCCCCCCTCCCCAGCCCCTTGGTCCAAAACAGTCCAGTGGCACCTTTAAGACCAAGTTTTATTCAGCTACAAGCTCTCCCTCCTCTGTGAGGACAGATCTGCACGTGTCCCCCCCCAATAGCTAGCAATCCAACAGTCCAGCGGAGCCTGAACAGTGGGCGTTGCCTACTGACACACTTCCAGTGATGTCAGGGGGTGTGGCCTATGCAATGAGTTATGCTAATGAGCTCCTGCACCTCTTTTTCTACGAAATGACCCCTGCCTACTGCCCCCATGACCACCCTCCCTCTCGGGGCAGAGACTGGCCCCCTTGTGACCACAGGATTTCTCAGGCCTTCTTTCACCAGGACCATAGCTACTGCTCCTGCAAGGCCACTCAAAACTTCTCACAAAGACTGGGGGGGGGGGGGGGAGGAAGAGGCAAGGACGGAACTTCCTTTCTGGTAAGGAAGCTGGGAGCTCATCGGCTATAACCACTCACAATTCTGGGAACTGCTTTGCAGATAGAGAGGGGACCCTGTTTGCAGGACTGCACGCATCACAAACCGAAGGGCCAAGATGGGGAGCGCCTTCCAGCTATTTAAAGGAGACAAATAGGAGGCTGCGTCCCGCATAGATCCATGCCCTGGACAGCCCAGGCTAGTCCGATCTGGTCGGATCTTGGAAGGTTAAGCAGGGTTGGCCCCTGGTTAGTACTTGGAGGGGAGACTGCCAAGGAAGCCCAGAATTGCTACACAGAGGCAGGCCATGGCAAACCAACTCTGAATGTCTTCTTGCCTTGGAAACCCTACGGGGGTCGCCATCACGCTTGAGCCTTGCAAGCCAAGAGCCAATGTGACAAGGGGGCTAGACTGTGATCTGGCAGACCAACCCCCCCCCCCCCCCGGAAACGTCTTGGGCCTGTCATTCTCAGCCTCACAGGGCTGTGAGGATAAAATGGAGAAGGGACCACGGCTCCGTGGCAGAGCCTCCGCTTGGCATGCAGAAGGTCCCAGGTTTGGTCCCCGGCATCTCCAGTTAAAACGGCCAGGCAGGAGGGGATGGGAAAGACCTCCACCTGAGACCCTGGAAAGCCATGTAGCTCAGTGGCAGAGCATCTGCTTGGCAGGCAGAAGATTCCAGGTTCAATCCCCGGCATCTCCAGTTAAAAGGACCAGGCAGGAGGAGATGGGAAAGACCTCCGCCTGAGACCCTGGAGAGCCATGAAGTGGGGCTGTGGCTCAGTGGCAGAGCCTCTGCTTGGCAGGCAGATGATCCCGGGTTCAATCCCCGGCATCTCCAGTTAAAGGGACCAGGCAGGAGGGGATGGGAAAGACCTCAGCCTGAGACCCTGGAGAGCCATGAAGTGGAGCTATGGCTCAGTGGTAGAGCACCTGCTTGGCATGCAGAAGGTCCCAGGTTCAATCCCCGGCATCTCCAGTTAAAAGGACCAGGCAGATGATGGGAAAGACCTCCACCTGACACCCTGGAGACCGGCTGCCAGCCTGAGTAGGCAATACTGACCTTGATCGACCGAGGGTCTGATTCGGTAGAAAGCACCTTCAGGCGTTGGTCTGACTGATGTAGGCTGCTCTGGGGTCTCCATTAGGGAAGAATGGATTAAACAAACTCAGAATCCAGCTGCTCCAGTATCGGAGACTGTGCAATATCTGGCGCAATCGGTTTTTAAACCCCGCTTTAATGAGCTACTTATCATTGTCTTTCTGTGACGCTGGATGATTTGTTGTGATCTGCCCTGTCAATCAATACTAGGAAATTGAGGGACCCTGTGTGCTCTTAAGTTCTGAATCCCTCAAGCAGAGTAGACTAAGTTGGAAGACGTGGGACTCTTTAGCTTGGAGAAACAATGACGGAGGGGGGGGCGACACGCTTGGAGGTTTACAAGATTATGGATGGAGCAGGCAGAGAAAGAAGTCCTTTTCTTCCTTTCTCACAAGACAAGAACTCGTGGGCACTCCATGAAATTGCTGAGCAGTCGGGTTAGAACGGATAAAAGGAAGTCCTTCTTATTCTTCACCCAGAGTGATGAACACATGGAACTCACTGCCACAGGTGGCGGCGGTGGCTACCAGCATGGACGGCTTCAAGAGGGAATTGGATAAACATATGGAGCAGGGGTCCATCAGTGGCTATTAGCCACGAGGTCTAGGGCAAGTGATGCTCTGTATTATCGGTGCTTTGGGGGGGGACAACAGTGGGAGGGCTTCTAGTGTTCTGGCCCCACTGCTGGACCTCCTGGTGGCACCTGTTTTTGCCCACTGTGTGACACAGAGGGTTGGGACTGAGTGGGCCATTGGCCTGATCCATCATGGCTTCTCTTATGTTCTCAAGTACTAATTTAGCATCTCGGGAGGCTTCTCTTGCCTGCATCTGTCCCGAGACACTCACCGGCTCTTCTGGCCCTGCCCCCTGCAATTCCACCGCTGCCACCAGCTCAGGGTGAGGAGCACCAAGTGTCTCTGGGAGTCACGGCAGAGGAGCTCAGGCCCAGCTCTCGAGGTGCGGCATGAGTGACGGTTCTCTGGGCTCCTTCCTAGGGAGACTGCTCACTACAGACTACAGTCCACCACAAACGAGGGTGAGCGCGCAGACATCCCTAGGAGACAAAGAAGTCCCAGGCCGGGCCGGCCACTGTTGGAAGACCGGCCGGGGCAGAAGGGGAACCTGTTCTGAAAAGGGTTGCTGCTCATGCCGAGCCTGTCACTTGGCCGTACCGCCCCTCATCCTCCCCAATGAAAGCAGCCCCCACGGGGCTTTCTGAGGTGACAGAGCCCAAGAAGTGACTCTGTGTCGGGCGTTCAAAGGATTACGCACACGCACCCCGGGAGACTCAAAATGGGTTTTACAGTACCGCAGGGCCTGCAAGATGGAGCTCTTCCACCAGGCCTTCAAATAGGAGCCGCCACTACTGTTACCATCAACGATTCCATTGAACTTCTGGAACCTAGGACTGGCCCAGATGTATCGCTAGGCCTCTATTTGCCCAAGGGATGATGACCGGACGGACGTGGATTTAGATCTGAAGAGTACGCCAGCTAACCTTTCAGCACTGCAAGCACTTTATTGTTAACTGTTAATTTTGTAACGCTGATATGAGTTAAAATGTATTTTTATGTAGTTTTAAACTTTTATGGTGATGCCAGTTAGGTATATTGTACCGCTCGTTAGCCGCCCTGAGCCTGGTCGCAGGATGGGCGGGGTATAAATATAATAAATAAATAATTTAGGTCCACCAGCTGGTATTGACACGGCTGAGAACAGCATCCACGTACACCACTAGTCCAGGCCTATCATTGGCTGGTGGTTTCGGCACCCTTCAGGTATCTCACGAGTCCCTTAACCGCTTTCCAGTCTTTTATTAGTTGGGTTCTCAGCCTTTCGACCCAGCAGTTCCACCGCGGTACTAATGCCTGGCTGATGGACGTGGCAACGTAAAGCTTATCCAGCATTTCACGACATTTGTTCCTGTCAGGTAGCCCTGCAATGTTATCCCCGCTGTTTGATGTGATTTACTCCCGCGGGAGTCGGGGCAGCTTCGGCTTCTTCCGTTCAGAGACTGCATTTTTACAGGCGACCTGAATGACAGGCCACTCCAGGAGGACTTTGAGAAAAGCAGATCCGATCCTTGCCTGCACACTACGTGCGGGGATGGCAGACGGACTTACGTCTTGGCTTACGTTGAAGGCCCGTTGCTAGCATATGACAATCCAGATGTCGGCATATGAATCGTCGATCATCTGAAGCGGCAAATTGACGTTAAGCAGCTGGCCAACGTCACGCACGATCTTGGCATCCGGGTTCAGGGGGAACCAGATGGAGGTTTCCTCATCAGCTGCTCAGCGGGAAGCTGCTACACCTTTGCTTTCCAAAGGTGCTGTGCTCTCCCCAAGGACAGAGCGAAGGGGGGGGGGGGCAATTTAAGTCATAAAACAAGCCAGGAAAGCCCAGTGAGGGGGCCGCCAGTTCAAAGCCACACCAGCCGTTTCAGGTAGTCACTGCATTTTATTGGAAAACATTGATATAATTTTTATTTTCACAGCTTGAACTGAACACAACACCACCTGCTTTCAAGGACACCCTTGTTCCAACCTTCTCCCCCACGCCCCAACTCCTTTCCAAGCTCTCAAGGCGAGAAAAGACCCCCTTCCAACCACCAGCTCACGCCGGGGGTGCAGAAAGACCGGGGGCGGAAAAAATAAAACCGAGGCGGCGTGGGTCCAATCCATCTGCCGACTGCGCGCCAAAGCACTCTTCATTCACCCGGTATTCAGGGAAATTCTGCTGCTGGTTTCAGTTTCCCCTCCAAGACCTTTGCGTGTTTTTGTTGTCGTCGTCGTCAATTAAAAAACAGAACGTGGAGAGAGGGGGGGGGGAATAAGAAAAGAAAAGCCAATTCTACAGCTCATGCCGTTTGCTGCAAGGGAGAGGGAAGGCGCGGATGAAGGAAAGCGACATCAAGAGCACAGACGGCCCAAGCCAAGCTGCGGAGGGACAGGCGCGAAAGCCGAGAGCCACGACAAAAAAAAAGAAGAGCCTTGCTTGGGGGGGGGGGGGGGGGGGCGCGCTGGGCAAGACAACTGCGTTCGCTCAGCAGCGGCCTCACTGTCTTTTTGCGCCACCTCGTGCCCCCAACCCCCCCCCCGCTGCCGACCCACAGCGTCTGCCATCTCCACACACGCGGGCGCCCTAGCTGGGCCTGCGGCATCAGGTATTTACATAGCAGCTCATGTCTGAACACAAATGCTTCGGAAAACTGGAAGGACATTTACAATTTATACAGGGTTCAAGAGCGGAGACAAAAAGTCGAAGCTGCAGGTGGTTTGTTGGTGGAGGGGGGTGGGTCGCTTTTATAGGTTTTTCTAAAGAGCCAATCGGACCTTGTCGAGACCCCCTCCCCCGGTTTCTTCCCCCAAAGCACGCTTGATAGGACCTCTCCGGAATCCACCTTCGGCTACGCGCTCCCGAGTGGGTTTTTTTGTGATGGCACCCCCACCCCCGCCCCACAAAAACTAAGACACACACACACCCCCTCCCCAGTTTCTTCCTCGTACCCCCTCGGTCGGTGTTCCGCGGGGGCAAGCCCTCTGGTGGCGACCGCCGGGCCGATGCGCACGACCACACTGCCAGACGCATGCAACACGATTAAAGAAGGGTTTTGCGCTCGTCTCCACCCCATCGTGTGGATTCTTGAGAGAGAGAGAAAGACTCGGCGCCCCGGGAGAGGGGCCAGCACTGACTGCCGAACAGAAGACCCGATGGAAACAAAGACATCCACAAGGCTGGGGGGGGGTTTCCTTCGGGATGTTAAGGGGAGGCACCGGGAGGAAGAGGAGGAGGAAGGGAGGAAGAGCAAGGGGAGGGAGAGCGTGCAATCATGCAGCTTGGGAAGGTTTTCTTTCTTTCTTTAATTGCTTGGTCAGATTTTATTCCACAGCCGATTGTTTGCTTAGAGAACCAGGTTACTTAAGTAAGAGAGTGTGTCGGAGAAAAAAGTATCGAAGGAGAATTGGGCATCGCCAGCTGCCCGCTCTGCAGGCCTCACTTTGCGGTCATCATCTGCACAAACTCTGGAAGAGACACAGGCCAGAGAGAGCCAATGAGTCGGGGGGGGGTTCCGCCGAGAGGCCGCCCACCCTTCTGTACTGCAAGGAGATCCCCAGTAAATGTCTATTCCCCACCCCTCACTATTCAACCCAGTTTAATTTGTGTTTCGTTTTTAGGCTGGTTGGCTTCTGTATTGGATGACACTGTCGTACGGGTGGCTCTAATTGGATTATCCCTCCCGGGAAGGACCTCCTGCCCCTGGGCACGTATTTATCTCCCAAAAAATGCCAGTCAGATTTTCCTGCACGGGGACGTCACTACGCTTCCGTTCAATTCAGGAATGATCCAGGAGAGGAGGAGGAGAGGAGATTGGATTTATACCCCGCCCTTCACTACCGGAAGGAGTCTCAGAGCGGCTGACAAACTCCTTTCCCTTCCCCTCCCCACAACAGACACCCTTGTGAGGTAGGTGGGGCTGAGAGAGCTCTGACAGAAACTGCTCTTTTTCAAGGACAGCTCTTATCAGAACTACGGCTTGCCTAAGGTCATCCAGCCAGGTGCAAGTGGAAGAGTGGGGGAATCAAACCCGGTTCTCCCAAATTAGTCGAACCACTTAACCACTATACCAAACTGGCTCTCTAGGAGGGTTTGCACTGCAGTTTTTTTTACTGAAAGCCGCCGTCGGTCTAACATTACGGAAAAGCAACATACAAACATCCTTCCATAAAGTAAGGCTGTGAGTGAAGCAAAAAAGGTGGGAGGGGAAATGACAGATGACAGGCATGCTGAACGGCCACTCAGATTGCAAATTGAGGCCTGCGTCAGGAGCCACACTACCAACAACTGGTAAGAGTGAAGGCCCACTTCCGCCCTTCAAAAAAAAAAGGGGGGGGGGAACAGAAGGACGTAGCGGGATTTGGTTCTGTTCAATGTACCCAACGCAGGCTGGCAAACTAGCTGGTTAAGGATGCAGATGCCTGTGCTGATCCACAGCAAAATCCAACCAAAGTTAACACATTATTATAGAAACTTTCCAGTTCTCAGGACTCTTCGTTGGGCTACATGGGCAACGACAAAAGGCCTGCACTCCAGACACAATGCTCTCCTGACCCCAACAGCCATGGGTGCAATCTGACCGTAACCGCCCCTGCAATAACTGGAGGGTGGGTTTTCCTTTTTATGCTAACATCCAGCCTGACACAGAGTTCTGAAGAAGAAAAGATTGGATTGATACCCCGCCCTTCACTCCCCGAAGGAGTCTCAGAGGAGCTTACACCCTCCTTTCCCTTCCCCTCCCCACAACAGGCACCCTGGGAGGTGGGCGGGGCTGAGAGAGCTCTCTGCAGAACTGCCCTTGAGCGAACAGCTCTGACAGAAGGATGGCTTGCCCAAGGTCATCCGGCAGCTGCGAGTGGAGGGGTGGGGAATCAAACCCGGTTCTCCCAGATTAGAGTCTGCGCACTTCACCACAACCCCAAGCTGCCTCGCAACAGCTGGCTTGCTGTGTTGTGCTGTTTCAGCTGACTCAACGCCACAGCCTCTAAACCCGTTCGCTCGAGGCTTCAGCCTCACTTGCTGACTCAGGAGGGTATTTCCACATGGCTCAGAGCTGAAACCGGGCGGCTGAGCCGTCTCTCCTGCCTACAAAGTGCGGGATTCAAAAGCCTAACAAGCACTTGTATGAACCTGAGGAACCTGAAGCTTGGTACATGGGTGATCCTCAAAGCCCCAAAGTTTTGTTCCTCGTGTCTTTTGTTTGGCAAAGCCTCGGGACGTTAGACTCCGTCGCAACGCTGAACGCAGCGGGCAGCGAGCCTCTCCGGCCTCCGCCCACTCACCTTCATAGTTGACCTGCCCGTCCCCGTCGATATCCGCCTCCCGTATCATCTCGTCCACCTCCTCGTCCGTCAGCTTCTCCCCGAGGTTTGTCATCACGTGGCGCAACTCAGCTGCACTGATGTAGCCGTTTCCGTCCTGGGAGCAGAGGAGTGTCGTTTAAGGCGGTGAACCCTAATGGGCCCACCAGTGTCCTCGGTGGCGCCCGCTTCTTCCTCGAAAGCAAAGAGCCCAGCCTGACACTCCTCCACTCCACGGCAGGTGCAGGAGCATCGGGGGGCCAGCTGCCTCCATCACAGAAGGCTGCGCCTCTGCCAGGAACCACCGAATGTGCGGAGGCTGGCTCCCCCCCCCCGGGGCAGCAAGGGTGGGGCCCCCCGGCTGGGGGGGAACCAAGTCCACCTCCTCGTCCGTCAGCTTCTCCCCGAGGTTTGTCATCACGTGGCGCAACTCAGCTGTGCTGATGTAGCCGTTTCCGTCCTTATCAAACACTCTGAAGGCCTCCCGGATTTCCTCCTCGCTGTCTGTGTCCTTCATCTTTCGCGCCATCATGGTCAGGAACTCGGGGAAGTCAATGGTGCCGTTCCCTGGAAAAGAGGCATCGGCGTCGGCGAGCCGGCGCTGGCAGATGGAAGTCCCGGGGACGGCCAGTCCTTGGGACCAAGCGAGCCTCGACTCATCGGAAGGGGATTTAATCTCCACGCTCTCAAGGGCCGATGAAGATGCGGAGGCTCATGACGTCGACAGGAACGGGCCTGGCCCCTTTGCGGTTCGCTTACTCTGATCATGGAGGACTGTGAGGATGCTCTGGGCCTGGCCTATGCATCAAAGGCGCCGCTCGTTGCAGGGGACCTCCAATCAATCTGCCACTGCGATCTGAGCTTGCTCGGGCACGCCCCGCCTGGGATCACGCAGGATGGTCGAATCAAGCCCGGGGTGCCCCGGGAGTCCAGCCGGACCTTTTGCAAGCCCCAGGAGACTGGGTGCCGCTTTTGACAGGGACTCTCAGCTGCCCAGGCACTGCCGCTGCTGGCTCGGCAGTGTCCAACCCATCCCAGTCCCCTCTGTCGTTCCCACCACATTCATTAGCCTGGCTCTACCAAAGGGGCTGACTCTTCTCCTAAGGAAGAGACTCTACTGCGGAGCAGACTTCATGCGCTAATAAGCCAACGTCTCTGGCTGGTTCTCTCCAACACGAACCAGCCCAAAAGAATTATTCTGTCTCAAGTATCTGTTTGAACCCATGCACGGGCTGCGTTTGTTGTGTGGTGCAGAATCCGAGGGGGGTCCCCCCCCCCCAAATGTCAGAGTCACTCACCATCTGCATCTACCTCGTTGATCATGTCCTGCAACTCTGCCTCGGTCGGGTTCTGCCCCAGAGACCGCATCACGGTGCCGAGCTCCTTAGTGGTGATGGTGCCGTCCCCGTCCTTGTCGAAGAGGGAGAAGGCCTCCTTGAATTCTGGAGGGAGAACAGGGGGTGTTAGAAGCCAGGCAGAAGCCACCCGCTGGAACGGACAGTCGTGCAGGTTTCTTGCCCATCAAGAGTTCTTGGGAGAGAGGGACTCTAGCGATGTTATCAGCTCTTTAACACTTTCATCGCTTGAGGAGGTGAAACACTTCCCTGAAGTGGACGCAGGTAAACAAGCTTCGTGTGCCTCAAAATTTGAAGCTGGCAGCTTTAGCTAGGAATGGGCTTCTGTAGCTACCCCCCCCCTCATGCCAACAGCTGACAAAACAACCTGTGTCACAAGAATGAAAGGAAGTCTGCTCAGGGCGGCTTACACTAATTGGTAAAAAGTAAAGGTAAAGGTCTCCCTTGCTCGAAAGCCAGTCGAATCTGACTCTAAGGTTGCAGTGCTCATCTCCGTTTCAAAGCCGAAGAGCCAGCGCTGTCCGAAGACGTCTCCGTGGTCATGTGGCCGGCATGACTAAACACCGAGGCGCACGGAATGCTGTTCCTTCCCACCGAACCGGTACCTATTTATCTACTTGCAATTTCCTGCTTTCGAACTGCTAGGTTGGCAGGAGCTGGAACTAGAGATGGGAGCTCACTCCGTCATGCGGCACACTCGGGTCTCAAACTGTTGAACTACCGACCTTCCACAGCCTGCAGTTCAACGTCTTAACCACTTGAGCCACCGCAGCTTGTTTATGGTACCCTGCACCATAAACCATATACAAAATTTAAACAACTTAAATCAACAACAACATTAAAAGCAATCCAACAATTAACAACTAAAGTGCTAATGATAGTACTCTTTTGATGGTAATCTTCGAATGATTCAGATGGCGTATTCACAATTTTCATCGGCATCGGTGATCTTCAGCTTGGTGCGATGATATAACGCAAACCCCCCCCTAGAGCTGACCCAAAACCACGGATATTGGTAGTGGTGGAGTGGCGGCTCCTAATTAAAAGCCTGGTGGAAGAGCTCCGTCTTACAGGCTCTGTGGAACTGCAAAAGGTCCCGCAGGGCCCTGATCTCTTTCGGGAGCTCATTCCACCAGTGTTGAGCCGCCACTGAAAAGGCCCTGGCCCTGGTGGCCGCAAGCCTAGCGTCCTTAGGGCCAGGAACGGTCAGTTGATGTTGTGTTCCTGACCGTAGTGCTCGCTGGGGTATATACAGGGAAAGGCGGTCCCGCAGGTATGTCGAACCCTGGCCATATAGGATTTTAAAGGTCAATACCAGCCAAGCAAGTTCTTCCTTATGCTCATTCTGGGGTAATCAGAAACAGTCTCCTTCCCTCTTTTATACGTTCTGGGACTTCGCCGAGATCTGAGATCAGCCTCTGCTGCCCACACGCTGTCAAAACCACCAGACACAAGAGGGGGGGGGGGAGAGAGAAGAGTCTCACCTGCGATTTGCTCTTCAGTAAGCTGGTCAGCCTGAAAGAGATGCAAAAGGAGAGTCACGGTCACACCCTGGTTCGACCCCCAAGATCTTTTCTGCCAACCTCCTGCAAATGACACCAACTCCCAGGAAGAAACCCCTCAGTCCAGACATGCTGACAGAGAGGCAGAAACGGCAAAGCCCTGCTGGTCTCTGAACGCACCAGGATGAGGGCTGTCCAGCAGACGTGCATGTCAGTCTCTCCTAGGGACTTACTAACCTCCTATTCGTGGTGCCTGCGAGGGCGAAAGCTGGAAGGCTGCGGGGCCGGATCACAGGCTCCCTGGGCCTGCCGAGGCTCTCCAGCTGCGAGGGCCGGATTTGGGGCCATCACCATGCAGGCAGCCAACCCTACCTCGCAGAGCCGTTGTGAGGAATAAAACGAAATATCCTCAAGAGTGGAAACCGCTTTTGGGAGGCGGCTTCCGCCGCCTCAGCCGAGGCTACGATTACTCGCAAGGAGCTTTGAGTGACAAGGGTCCATTGCCAGGAGGAATCAGGACAGAACTACACCTGGAGAGCCCACCTGCACCATCTGCACGTGCCTGCTCATCTCCCGCTCAGTTCCACCCAGCCACTGGCTGCTCCTTTTTGTCACTTGCCGCCCTGCGCTGACCTGTCATTTCTCACCCTTCCGCCAAGCGACCTGAACAACCGCCACACCCCTCTGCCTTCAGATACTGTTAGGCAAGAGCACTGACAAGGAGACAAGAACAAACTGGAGTGATTGCTGATGGGGTAGGGGGCTCCCCCCCCCCCACGCTCAACTACCTCATTCGGTTGGCTGCCCCAAAACAAAAAAAGGCAACGATCAAGGAGTGGCAAAAGCATGAGGAGACCAGCCAAGGGCTCGCGCCGCTGCAGGAGCACCGAGGCCACGAGGCTGGGACTGCAGAAAGCCCTCGGGTCACTAGACCAGTGTCAGCTAGGGGAAATCCTCTCCCAAGCACAGCCAAGTCAGGCCGGGAACAAAACCACCCATTGGGTTTCTCCAAAGATGCCTCATCCTTTGCTGCGATGGGACTGATATGCAAACCCCACCCGTCATTATTATGGCTTCAGGGCCCCGGGGTGGGGACGAGGACAATCCAAGATCAGCCCCTGCCGGGCACCCATTTCTAAATTCCCCCAGAAACGCTGGACGTTTTCAAGCGGAGGCTGGACGGCCATCTTTTGGGTATTTTGTAGGGCTATCTTTCGGCTCTGCTCCAGCAGAGTGCAGGGGGTTGGACTAGATGACCTGCAAGGTCCCTTCCAACTCTAACATTCCATGATTCTTCGAAACGTGTGTCGTGCGGCCCTTAGAGCAGTACTTAGAACACCACTTCTCTCCCTTGGATCTAAAAGAGAGGTGGCGACACCACATTACTGACTCACTTCAACTGGGACCAATGTTCCCTCTAAGCTGAGTTAGTGTGAGCTAGCTCACAGTTTTTAGCCTCCAGCTCACACGTTTTCATCTTCGCTCAGGAAGGATGGCTCCAGAGCAAACTAATTTATGCAGTAGCCAAGTCACTCGCTTACAACTTGAATGCCAGAAGCTCACGAAGTAGAATGTTTGCTCACAAGACTCTACAGCCTAGAGGGAACATTGACTGGGACCCCACAGCCTTTGGAGAAACCTGATCCCAGTCGGAGTCTCCATCCCTTTGTCTCCCTTGTGCCGATTCTGGGAAATTCTCGGGGGAAGGAACCGGTCACCTTGCACTGTGCAGTGACGCTCGGGGTACTACGACCTCCCCAAACACAGCAAGGTTTCAGAAGGCCATAATTCTAATAGCCTCCTGGTTTCGGTACGTAATTCTATCGTGGAAGAGAAAGACTGGGATGGAGTGGTTACAGGACATACCGCTAAGAATATGTGGGCCCACCTCACTCATTGGGTAACCATGAACCAACCACTAAAGCTGTGGGGAAAATGTGCGTGGGGGGTGGTGGGGGTGAAAATGGGCTAGGAAGAGTGTGCAAATCCATGCCACAGCCCAAAGCCTTGCACTCATTTCCACCAACGGGGTCAAGGCGCTTAGCAGAGTGCACGGTGAAGAGAGGGAGGCACATTCCTCGCCCCAGCAGTGGGACCACCCCAAGGGCCAATCTGCCGTATCCTCCATGGCTCAGCCTTGCTGAGGCTGCCTGCACCGTTCCTGTGTGCTCACGTGCTGGCCAGGGAGCGTCTGAAAGGCAGCCGGCACCCACCACGGTGCGCTTGTTGTAGCATTCCACCTCGCCACCCAGGGACGGAGGGCTTGGCCTCCGGCCTCCCCCGCAGTCCTGGCTCCTCTACACTGCAGCACAGTGTGCGCGCCAGAGCAGAAGGCATCCGGCACACCCGACACCGCTGAGGAGCCGCTCCTTGGGAAATGCAGACGGCCCTGGGGACTGCCAAGGCTGCAGCAGGCCGAATGGCGCAGCCTGGCAGGGAGGAAAGCCCCCTGCAGCCCCACCAACACCCCTCCCCGACATTCTGGAAATATCCTTCCCGGCTGAAACCAAAGGGACCTTCCACAGGTAAACCTGTGCTGCGGGAGAGGCGCCAACAGAGAAAACAAGGATGATCAAGCCATTCAGGGGTGGGAGTCAGGGAGGGTCTGATTACACGGTGCCACAGCAGGGTCACATTTGCTACCTCAGACCACTTTGTGGGGCGAGGGGAGTAGAGCCAACAGCTCAAATTTGACACAGCTGAAAGCTCCCTTTACAGGAAGGGCTTGAATTCGGATGGAGGATGTCCGACCTTATCTTGACGAGGGCCTGCAAAAAAGCAACCGAAATGGCCCACCCAACGCAACACACTGAACGCCAGGAGGCAGAGGCCCATTCTGAATGGCAATCCAGGCGCCCCCCTTTTAGCACCAGGTCTTTCCGGCAACAGCAGCCCAAGCAAGAGATGGACACCCTTTAGGACCTTTCTCAGTGGCAGGGGGGGGGGGGGGGGAAAGAGATGCTCTGGAAAGTAGGTTAGCGTGGCGAGGGACAGCTAGCCAGCAAATATTAATCCACTGGCTCGGATTATCGAGACCCGACAGAGGAAAACGCAAATCCAGGAAACGCTCTCCCACCTCGCAAGGGGCTGAGGGAGGCTCCAGCGGTGGAATGAAGGAACCGGCGCGTCATCCATGCGCCGGAAACTGCAGCAGAGGCCAAAGCTAGAAGGATCCAGGAGCTTCCAAACAGGAGACGACGCTTCTCCATCCCACACATCTCCCTTCCCACCCAAAAGCCAGTCACCCAGCCCAGTACGCAAACCGAGGCCTGGATAGAACAGAACCAGCGATCAAATGCTGGGATCTCCAATGCAGAAACACATCCACTTCCTGCTTCTCCAAAAGCCACGCTTCCCAGCTGCTCCGCAAACCTTCACCCCCAAAATAACCAGAACTGCTTTC
>NW_015171546.1:151460-152728 GCF_001447785.1 Gekko japonicus
CTTCTCCACTGCCACAGGCTTCCCCATTCCCCCCATTACTACTTCCTCCAAGGAGAGCCTTTTCCTGAGGAACTAGACGAGCGGTGACCGGTGGCTCCTGTTCCACAGAGGCAGCACCACGTAAGGGCCTGCAATCTTCGAGTCGGTGGGCGCGTGGTCCAGGGGCACTGAGGGCCGCATATCGCTCCTCAAGCCAAGCAGGTGCGGAAGTCCTCAGTCACCCACGGGGCGGCTCCCAAGGAGCCTCGCGCACGAGCATGATGCGCCCCTCAAACCTGTACCTGGGGGAAAAACGTGGCTCCCGAACTCCCAACTCGACAAGCTTGCCCTGGATCTCCTCCTCCTGCAGGCTTCCTTGCGCCCCAAGTCCGATCCGACCACGTCCACTCCCGCCCCGCTTACCAACCCCGACCTTCACCCATTGACACCCCTGCAAGGCGGGTCCGGCGGGGCATCGCTACTCCCCAACTCCCCTCCTGGAGGCTTCTTCCACAACCTCCCCCCCCCCCCCCCCCCCCGCCCCACACCTCCAAGCCTGGCAAGGCCTGCACAGAGCCCCACACGGCTCGCCTCCCCCCTCCACCCCACGCACGTGAGCCTCCCCTCCCCCAACCCACACAAGCCCGGGGCCAAGGACCAAACCGCCCCCCCCAGTCCCAGCTCTCCCTCTCCCCCCCCCACACAGCTGGCAGCTCTCAGCGACCACCACCCACGGGGAAGGAAAGGGTGCCCACGTGCAGGCAGGGCCCGAAACCCGGCGTCCTGGGCCCCCACCCCACTGCTCCCTCTAAGCTGTGGAGTCTTGTGAGCAAAAATACTACTTTGTGAGCTGCCGGCATTAAAGTTGTGAGCGGGTGATGTGGCTGCTGCATAAATGAGTTTGCTCTGAGCTAAGACAAAAATATGTGATCTGGAGGCTAAAAAACTGAGCCGGCTCACACTCACTCAGCTTAGAGGGAAGACTGCCATGCTCTCCCCTCCAAGCCGTGGAGTCCTGCGAGCAAAAAATAAATAAATCCTAATTTGTGAGCTGCTGGCATTAAACGTTGCGAGCTGCTTGGCTGCCGCATCCGTTGAGTTCGCTCTCGAGCCCCCGTGCCCCTTTTCCCCAAGGCAGGAAGAACCACGTGGGAGCCAGAGGCTAAAAAAGCTGTGAGCCGGCTCGCACTGACTCGGCTTAGAGGGAACGCCGCCCCCCCTCCAGCAAGGCCTCTTTGCAGGGACCCCCCCTCCCGAACACCCCATAGCTGCCCCCACTCTGCCCCCTC
>NW_015171546.1:152778-153664 GCF_001447785.1 Gekko japonicus
CCCTCACCAGGGCGGGCGCGGGGGGGCGACGGGGGTGGGGGGGGCGTCCGAAGGCTTCAACCGGCGACAGCGGCGGCAACGTCGGGAAAGGGAGGCAGAAGCCGCAGCCGGACCCCACTCAACCGCCTCGCAACCGCCGCACCGCCCCCCCGCGCGCGCGCGAGAGCCGGGATCCCTCCGCCAACGGCCGGCCTGCCCCCACCCCGGCCACGCCCCCCTTTCAGCTTGAGGGCGCGGCCGCGCGAGGGAGGGAGGGAGGCTCGCCCCAGCTCCTTTGGCGGCGCTCGCTCGCTCGCTCTCTCCACGCCCTCCCCCAGAGCGAGGGGACTACTTTTTTTTCCTCCGCCCCTCCGGCGGAAGGGCACCGCGCGGCGCGAACGCGATTGTGTCCCGCCTCCCCATTGGCTGCGGGGCGAGGCGCAGGATGAGAGTCCCGCGGCGATTGGTCGCCCCTCACCTGCAATGCGTCAAAATTGGAGCGGGCCATGTCGGGGAGGGGGAAGGGCGGGAGGTTAGAGGGAGGAACCAAGCGGGGAGGAGGGATGGGTGGGGCCAGCCCGGGTAGGAGCATCGGCTGGGTGGGCTTGGAAGGGAAGGAGGATGAGCAGGACCCCGCGCGCCCTGGGAAATGGTACGGTCCCAAAGTGCCCCTCCCCGACACACTCCGAGCGGGCAGGGGGAGGGGCCACGGGGACCACCTTGCAAACCGGTGGCCCCGCCCCCTTCACACAGCCGCGCGCCTGTTACAATTGAACTGGCCCCGCCCCCGGGAACTCGAGCCACGCCTCTCAAACGTGTCCCCGCCCCCTCTTGTGTCTGCCGCGCCCTCTGCGGTGGCGCATTTCCAGCTAAATTTCCGTTTTGGGTTTTTTTTTTAAATTCTCTC
>NW_015171546.1:153736-159232 GCF_001447785.1 Gekko japonicus
GTGGGGGGGGGGGGGTTCTATGGAAAAAATATAAAACTTACAAAACCATCTTGTTAAACTGAGTATAATTTTATTAACTGTCATGATTGTTTTATTGCTTTTATCTGTTTTATATGGGCTTTGCCCCTTGTAAGCCGCCCTGAGCCCGCTCTGCGGGGAGGGCGGGGTATAAATCTTAATAAATAAAATAAAATAAATAAAATATGGTGATAGGTGGGAGCTTTACCTGTTGAACTGCTGCCTGTCATAGAATCAGGTGTGCTCGGCTGCCTCTCACGCACAGGCTGCTATCGGAGCGCAAAAGTGACCACTCTGTGGACGTGGCCAAAGGCAAACTCTGGCTCGAAGCTGAAAGAAAACCACCGCGTCATTTCCCAGATCCTTCCTAATAACCTTCCTAATAACCTTCCTAATAACTTTTACAACAGCCCTGTCAGGCAGGCCACTCTAGTACAGACAGGGGGCTTAAGGTGACAAGAGGGCCTTTCTCTGGCCGTGGGATCTAAAATATTTTTAGATCTCCTTTTCTCCCAGACAACCCTGACCCGAGGGGAGCTACAAAATAAACCCCGGGGACTCCTACAATCTTATTTTAAAAGTTCGCCATTAGAACGCTTGTGGGATGGCTGTGGAGTCAAGGATTTCCTAAGTCTTTCCAGTATCCTCTAAACTGAAGAGGAGGCCCATGGAACATGCAGCAGGGGATCAGGACCCTAAATCTATCTGGCAGGCGAGGAACCTTCTCAGTCGAGGTACCAAAACTTTGGGATTTTCCCAGGGAGCTTTGGTCTGTCTCCCTCTCTCTTGACTGTTTGGAGGGCAAACTCTATGGCAGGGGTCCCCAACACTTTTCAGCCTGCGCACACCTTGGGAATTCTGACACAGCACGGGGAAGCAGTGAAATGGCTGCCACAAAAGGCGGAGCCAGGGCCGGCTCCAGCTTATTTTGCACCCTAGGCGAGGAACCCTTCTGCCCCCCCCCCCAGTGCACCCACCAATTAAAAAAAATAAATGCATTTTAGGAAGAATGAAAAACACAAATAATAAAGAAACTCCCAGAGTACGGGGCCGGGTGCAGTTTGGTGCCCCTAAGGGCCGCCCCGCTCTAGGCGATCGCCTAGTTCGCCTAGTGAGTGAGCCGGCCCTGGGCGGAGCCAGCCACAAAATGGCTACCACAGCTTACCTTCAGTCACCCAGGGAAGACCCTTGTGCTGTGATGGCAGAGGCTCCAATAGCAATGTGTTTTTTTAAAAATCTGCACAGCCAATCAAATCTCCAGGGGCCAATCAGAAGCCGTATTAGGCAAGAGTCCCACCCCACTTTCAATAAACACTTGGTGGGCACCGGGTTGGGGACCCCTGTTCTATGTTATATCATAGATTATTGGTAAAATCTCTCTCCACATTCTCCCCTCCCCAGGCAACCCCCCCCAAATCTCCAGGAATTTCCCGAGTCAGAGTTGGCAACACTAACATTAAGCCTACCCATACACTCTGGTCATTATTGGAAGTCCTGCTTTGGTTGCCTCCGCCATCTGAAGCTAGTCAGGTGGCATCCCGAGAAAGGGGCTTCTTGGTTGTGGCCTCAAAACTTTTAGACTCCCTTTGCAGGGAGATTCATCTGTCTTCCTCTATTGGTGTACAGAGCCAGTCTGGTGTAGTGGTTAAGTGTGTGGACTCTAATCTGGGAGAACCGGGTTTGATTCCCCACTCCTCCACTTGCACCTGCTGGATGACCTTGGGCAAGCCATAGTTCTGACCAGAGGTCATTTCTAGAAAAAGAGGTGCAGGAGCTCATTAGCATAACTCATTTGCATATGCCACACCCCCTGACATCACCGGAAGTGTGTCAGAAGGCAACGCCCACCACTCAGGCTCCACTGGACTGTTTTGGATTGCTAGCTATTGGGGGGGGGGGAATGTGCAGATCTGTCCTCCCGGAGGAGGGAGAGCTTGTACCTGAATAAAACTTGGTCTTAAAGGTGCCACTGGACTGTTTTGGGTCAGGGGGAGCTCTGCAACTTACCTGGCTGCTTCTTGCTCTGACTGAGGGCTGCTGGGGGCAGGGGGTGGGGATTGTTGCATGTGCCCGCCCCCTGGGCTCTTTACTGCTGGAGCTCTGCTCCTGTGTGCTCCTGCAGGAAATAACACCTGGTTCTGACAAGAGCTGTTCTTGAAAAGGAGCAGTTTCTGTCAAGAGCTCTCTCAGCCCCACCTACCTCACAGGGTGTCTGTTGTGGGGAGGGGAAGGGAAAGGAGTTTGTAAGCGGCTCTGAGACTCCTAGTGAAGGGCGGGGTATAAATCCAATCTCTTCTCTTCTTCTTTTTGGTGCCTTTTGCCAGCAGGTGAAGACTTTGGTTTCATCCGGCATACCCCCACTAACAGTTACTGGCTCTCCTTCTAGTGTTTATGTGTTTTCAATTGGAATATTTTATAATTTTAACCAAATTTTTAGTTGCTCATGTGGAGAAATGCCTTTTCTCCTGGGAGGTTGGCAACGAACAGGGCTCCACTGTGCGTCTTAACCTTTTTTTCCTCTGAGGTAAGAACGAGGAAGTTGACCCATGGCCTTCCCACAGAATCCCTTACGAAATGCTAATAGACCTAGCAGGAGAAGAAGAAGAGATTGGATTTATATCCCGCCCTCCACTTGGAGTCTCAGAGCAGTTTACAATCTCCTTTCCCTTCCCCTCCCCACAACAGACACCCTGTGAGGTAGGTGGTGCTGAGAGAGCTCTTTTGAGAACTGCCCTTGAGAAAGCAGCTCTGAGCAAACTTGTGACTGACCCAAGGTCACACCAGCAGCTGCATGTGGAGGAGAAAGGAATCAAACCCGGTCCTCCCAGATTAGAGTCCGCGCTCCTACCCACTACATCAAACTGGCTAGGATGGGCCAGTTCACCCCCCTTCTCCAAGCAGGGAATAGAGGTGGAGGTGTTAAATGCTAGACAGGTTACAGGAAGGGACTTCCTGAAGACAGCAGGAAAAGGTGCCTTGACCTGGGAGAGAAAACAGAGATGATAAAATCTTTGAGCAACGGGAGATAGCTTTTTTTTTCTCTGTGATGGCTCGTTCAGGAGAACTGTGAGCTGTGGCTTGAAAGCATGCGGCCTGGACATCTGAAGGTAGCCAGAAGCAGTGTTCCCTCTAAGCTGAGTTGGTGTGAACTAGCTCACAGTTTTTTAGCCTCTGGCTCACACATTTTTGTCCGAGCTCAGGAAGGAGGGCTCCAGAGCAAACTAATTTATGCAGCAGCCAAATCGCTCGCTCACAACTTTAATGCCAGTAGCTCACAAAGTAGAATTTTTGCGCACAAGACTCCACAGCTTAGAGGGAGCATTGGCCAGAAGGAAATGGTAACTCTGTAGAGAACTAAAGAGCCTGTCCTATGTTTTACCATCAGCTAGGGCACGTAAAGAGAAGGGACAGAGGATGTGCGTCTTCAGCAGTTTCTTTTGTCTTCCTTCTTCAAATCTGGTGCCACGCCAGAAGTGCACTTGGAAAGATTTTCTTTTTAATAAACACTTTAATCTTTTGCTGTTGAGAGTGGTTCTCTGTACCACATAGACCTCCACCGTTTCAGAGGCGCTATTTTAAAAGGGGCTTGGGGGGGTAGTTGGTAAGCGACTATCTCCTCCAAGGGCATCCAAGGCATTAAACTGTCCCTGTGATAGGGTTGCCAAGTCGAATCTTCTTACCGGCGGGGGAGCGTTGCCGGGCTCCGGGAGCTCTCCTCTGATGCGCGGAAGTGACGCGCGACGCCGATCGCGTTGGGGGCGTGGCCCAGATCGTCAGAGGGAAAACCATAGAGTTTTCCCAACGTGATCGACGTGGTTGCGTCACCTTTGGTGACGCAGCCACGCTGCGCTTCGGGGGGAGGAGTTCCCCCCGGGGCCCGATTCCACAACGGCGGAAATAGGGCCTCAAAAGCGGGGGTTTACCTGCCCCCCACCCCCACTTGGCAGCCCTACCCTGTGGCAACCAAGTGTTGGGGAAGCAGGAGACACAGAGGCAAGGCCTCAGAGTTTAGAAGGGGAGCCGGGGGTCGTGATCCTCCCAGTGAGGAATCCCTAAATTGATCAGGTGGTGGCGGCGGCGGGCTACTCGAGAGTAAAAGTAAAGCCCTGCCAGGGAGTTGGGAACCCCTAGGAGGGCAGGGTGGAAGAGGGCCTGTAGGCCCAAGCAGGCCTGTTTGCCACCTTGTGGACCCCGATTGGGCGGGCAGGTGGCATAAAAATGTTTTAAATAAATAACTGTCACGAGGCTGAAGAGAATTTGCCGCTCAGGCACAAAGCAGGGGAGGTAAAGAGACGGAAAGGTAAGCACCGGCTCCTCAGGAGAGCCAGTATGGTGTAGTGGTTAAGTGTGTGGACTCTAATCTGGGAGAACCGGGTTTGATTCCCCACTCCTCCACTTGCACCTGCTGATGTGACCTTGGGTCAGTCACAAGCTCTGGCACAGCTGTCCTGGAAAAAGAGCAGTTTGTGTCAGAGTTCTCTCAGCCCCACCCACCTCACAGGGTGTCTGTTGTGGGGAGGGGAAGGGAAAGGAGTTTGTAAGCCGCTCTGAGACTCCAAGTGAAGGGCGGGGTATAAATACAATCTCTTCGTCTTCTCAAAGCGGATCTAAATGAATTGACAGCCAAGGCATCTGTCAACAGTGGGAGGGCTTCTAATGTCCTGGCGCCACTGCTGGACCTCCTGATGGCCCCTGGTATTTCTGGCCACTGTGTGACACAGAGTGTTGGACTGGATGGGCCTTTGGCCTGATCCAACATTGGCGTCTCTTATGTTCTTATGACTTGCAGTCAGGTCTCCTGCTGTACCCGTTAGGGGATTTGCAGCTCGGGTGGTCGGACTGCTGGGAGATGGGTCTCGGTTTTGCCCACATGCAAACACCTTTTTTTTGGGGGGGGGAATGTGCTTTCCCTGCCAGCCGCCTGCCTTTCTGATGCGGCCTGCCCTCGTCTCTCTCCAAGCGCACAGCACACCTGGCTGGGTGCCCCGTCCGGGTAAGGCTAATCGCCCAGCTCCGAGATGAACGATTTGGTAAATGGCTCCGGGCCACCTCCTGTAACGGAGACCTCTGCTGCGTCCGACTCCTCTGCCTTTCATGGCCCGTAATGGACTTGGAAGGTTCCTTAACAGCAGGATAAGGTTACCGAGTTGTCTCCCAGCCGCGTGGGAGGCCAGGGGGTAGAAGACAAATCACGGAAGCTGGCCATTCGCCACCCTCGCCTCGAAAAAACGGAGGGGAAAAAACAGGTTTACATGCCTGCTCGGAAGGCGAGACGGCTTTGGGTCTCACAGCCGCTTCAGCCGCCACCGTGGCCTAGTTGCGGGCGACATAAGGTGCCGCCGTCAGCGAGGAACTTGAGACGTTGCTCGACATGCTTAGGAATACGATCAAGACAGACCGGGAGCCTGGGCGCTCGAACTGGAGGACTGTAGAACTCTCCCGTGTGTACTGGAAAGGAAAAATCTGTGTGTGTGAGGC